>NC_044562.1:39899172-40199244 GCF_007565055.1 Rhinopithecus roxellana
AAAACAAATAAATACTGTAACAATACATGCAGAATGCAGCTAGATCAACTGCCTGGAGAGAAATTTACAACTGTAATTGCCTATATTTAAAAGAAAGAAGAAATCTCAAATTAATATCCTCATGATTCACCATAGGACACTAGAAAACAGAGTAAATTAAACCTAGAGCAGGCAGACATGACAAATATAAAGATTAGAGCTGAAATTATGAAAATAAAAAAATATATTTTTAATTTTTAAAATTTAAAAATTCTACAAAAATAGTTTTTGTGAAAAGAGCCATGGAATTAATAAATTCCCAGTTGGATTGAACAATAAAAAAAGAGAGAGAGACAGGAGAATAACATGCTATATTAAGAAATGCAAGAGGAAATTACTTTGCAGAAATAAAAAAAGTATTATAAGAAAACAGTACAAAAAATGCTAGAAAATTAGATAACTTCATGAGTTAAATACACTTTTTGAAAACCACAATTTCCAAAACTATCTCTGGAAGCTATAGAAAATTTTTAATAGTCTTGTGAAATATAAAAAAGATAATAATAATAATTTAAGTAATCTATATAAAGAAAAAGCCCAGTCCTAACTGATTTTAATGGTGCATTCTAACACATATTTAAACAATTAATAGTAATTTTTTACAACTTGTCAGAAATTAGAAGAGTAAAAATACTCTCTAACTTGTATGATGCCAGTGTTACTCTGATACGAAGATTAGACGAAGATAGCCCAAGAAAAGAAAATTACAGACCCAATATCTTCTTTAAATATAAACTAGAAATCCTCAACACAATATTGGAAATGAATCCAGCTTATTTATGAAAAGAATTATTTACCATGACCAGGTGAGGTTTATTCCAGGAGTGCAAGGTTGGTTTAACATTATAATATCAACTATTGTAATATACTATATTAATACAATAGAGGGCAAAACACACATGGTCCCGTCAATAGACATATTTGACAAAATATAACGTCCTTTTGTGATAAAAAAAATCACTTAAAGAATTAAGAACAGAAAATAAAATAAAATAAAATAAAATAGAATAAAATAAAATAAAGGAATTCTTGCTCCTAATAACAAACATCTATTAAAACTCCACAGCTAACTTAATGGTGAAACTGGGTTTTTTCCCCCTAAAATCAGAAACAAGGCAGGGATATTTGTCTTGTCATTTGTGCTCAATATTGTTCTGGAAGTTTTAGTCAGGGCGATTAGGTAAGAAAAGAAAATGAGAACAATCCAAATTGCAAAGAAAATTGTAAACTAATATCACAGCGAAAAGTTTAAATCTGTACACTTCAAACTATAAAACACTGTTAAAAACAATTAAAGAAGACTTGTATAAATTGAATATTCCATGTCCACAGATAAGAATATTTAATGTTGTTAAGGAAGGTATAATCCCCCAGATAATCTACAGATTTAACAGAATTACTATAAAAGAATTAACAAGATGATTTTAAAGTTTACATGGAATTGGAAACTACAGATTAGCCAAAACAATCTTAAAAAGAACAAAGATGGATGACACACTGTCCAATTTCAGAATTTACAATGCAACAGTAGTCAGCTAAGTAGTAAGCTGAAGTAGCACTCGTGTGCTATTGACATGAGCATAAATGCATTGATCCATGGAATAGAATTGCAAATCTAGAAATAAACCCTTACATTTATGGTAAATGGATTTTTGATGAGTGTCAACATAATTCAATGGTAAAGGAAGAGCCTTTTCAAGAAACAATGATGAAACGAGTGGATATCTATGCACAAAAGATGAGTAACTGTTAAATGTATACAGGAATTCCTTTGGGGATGACTAAAGTAATCTAAAGTTAGATGATATTGATACTTCGTAGCTCTGAATAGACTAGAAACTATTAAATTGTAAAGGTTAAATGGGTAGATTTTATGGTATGTTAATTATATTTGAAGAAAACTTTTTTTTTTTTTAATTGGAGTGCCATACTTGGCAATAGCTTTAAGGAATAGAGAAAATAAAAATGAATTAAGTTGGAGGAGGAAGGCTTAAAATGATGTAAATATTAATTAAAACCAGAAAGATGGCTAGGATTGAGTTAGCACTATAGAGACATAAGGACATTCCAAGGAACGTATTATGTATTTGTAAAGGTTAGCATAAAAATATTGTCTTCTTGAAATTTTTTTCACATTTAACCTGTAATCGACTTAAGAAATAACTGAGGACATATTTGAATTTTGTAAGTATGTCTTTGGGAATTTGTTTTAAGCTACATCTACAAAGAAATTCTGGAAAATACACAAAAGGTACACACATGCATTCTAGTTAAGCAAACATCTATACGCTCATCATATTTTTATATAAATCTGGAGTTTACACTGGGGCATTTGTGTACAAGCTCATTTCTTCTCTTAGATGTCAAATTAGATATACCTAATCTCTCTCACTGATCATTTTTAGAAATAAAATGTTGATAAATTTGAAGAAATTGTCACATTTGTAAGATATTATTTACCCTTTTTATGTTAAACCATTACTTATAATCCTAATATCCATATATAGATATAATGCTCTATTTAAATATTACTTTTGTTATTTAATATTCACTGGGTTTGCTATGTATGGTATACTTATTGATAAGATCACCATTTTCAGGGCAACAAAGGAAAAGAAGCTTTACATACTAATTTTTGTTTAAATACAGTGATATACATAATTTAAAATCAAAACCATGCTCTGTGGATGGAAGAAACATTCATTCATTAGGAAACCACTGATTCAAAAGACAGTTCAGTTCAGTTTATTAAAGTTCATTTTAATCAGCTTCAATTTTTAAAATCCTAATATTAAGATCCAACTTTTATTCCTGTACTTTCTATTTTATATCTGTTTTGTGAGAAGCAAGTATTAAGTTTATGTATTCAATCAATGAGTACTTTTGTACACTTACTAAATTCAAGGACTTCTGCCAGACTTTAGGGATACAGCTGCAAACAGCAGCAGCAACACTACCACTAACATTTCTTTCATGACTTGCTTTTCTCAGCTTTATCTATTTTTTGTAATTAATTCAAACTGTGAGAGAAATAAAAAGAAGACAAACAAGGTGCTTTTAGAAGTGTAACTGAGTCTGGGGAGTCAAATAAGGTATATAAGTAGAAATTATATTTAATCTGAAATCTGAATAGTAGTTAAGATTGCCAAATAGATGTGCCAAAAGGGAAGTTTCAAGGCCGACGCATCAACAGGTGAGGATAGTTTGAAATGGGAAGAAACACACTTCTGGGAAATAACCAAATATGTAGTGCTTGAAGCTGAGAAAGCAAAAGAATTGCAGAAAATAATAAAATTTCAAAAAATGGAACCAACAGCAAAGAAATAGCAATATAATATGGTAGACAAACTTTGTATATTAATAACTATATTAAATGCAAATACCCTAAACTCCAAATAAAAGCTGTAAGTTGCCGTATTAGGGGACATCATGCAGTCTAAATGGAGAGTAGAGACTGAGGAAGGACTTCAAATTAGCTAAATAGAAGCATTTGGTACTCACCTCCTCCACAAAGAAGAGCCAAACTAGGTAACCACACTTAGACTAGATCACCTAAGAAAGAATGTTGGAATTCAATAGAGAAGTGAAACACATAAAGTAAGAAAGGAGAGAGAAATGAGACGGGGATCAACTGGGAGCCAAATGAGGGAAAATGATAAGTAAGTGACCCCTTGTGGTCCATGTGCTTTCTGTGGACTCCTGCAATTCTAGCAGCAGGAGCACCCTTTGACCCATATGGTCCCTGAGACTAACTCCTTAGAGACCCCATGACAGCACTGTTCAAAAGCTCACGCTGGGTTCCATATACCCCTTGAGTTATAAGGAGATACACCAAGGCACCACTTTGAAAGCCAAGCCCCTACCAGACTGTATTCTATGCTGGAATCTAATAGCCCCTGCAGGTTCGTATCTCTGGAGCCCCACTGACCTTCCTGTCCACAGCTAGAAGCTGCTGCTGGCTGCTGCCTTCATATCTGAGGTAACCGTCCCACTAGCAACAGTAGCTGGGGTGCTGTAAATTCACAAGTGCCTTGAAGAAAGGTTACCCAACCTGCAACTGCCTCCTGGGGCCAAAGCACATACTCTCCAGCTTCCTGTTTACAGCTACTGCCATAGATAGCAACCCTGTTCTCCCCAGTAGCAGGGACATCAAGCAGCTACTGGTGCCCCTACCTGAGCATTCTGCCCAACCCAACAAACACCATAGATCCATCTTAAGGAAAATGTCCTTCCCTATGAAAGCAAATTTAAAAAATTAGAAGAAGTGACTGTTACACCAGATGTTCAGATATCAGCATAAAAACACAAAAACTTGAAAAAGCAATATGTCACCTCCAAAGAAACAATTTTCTAGCAATGGATTTCAATGCAAAACAAATTTATGAAATTATAAAAAGTACTTAAATATAAGATTAAAGAAGCTCAGTGATACATAAGAGAACTCAGAAAAAAAGATGCAAATAAATCAAAAAAAATTCATGATATAATTAAGACATTTACCAAAGAAATAGATAAAAAAAGGACCCAACAGAAATTCTGGAATGGAAAATGTCATTGAATTAAATACAAAATACATTTGTAAATTTCAACAACAGACTAGATCAAGCAGAACACATGATTTTATAGCATGAGGTAGGTCTTTTGAAATAACCCAGACAAAAATAAAAACAAAATATAAAAAGGAATAAACAAAATGTCTGTCACGTATGGGACACCATAAAGTGATCAAATTTTTAAATTTTTGGTGGCCTAGAAGGCAAAGAGATAAACAAAGGGGTAGGAAACCTATTGCTATGGTTGGAATATGAATTGTTTGAACTGTTTAAATCTTACATTGAAATTTGAATTCTAGTATTAGAAGTGGTGTTTAATGGGAGGTGCTTGGGTCATGGGGCTAGATCCCTAACCAATGGCTTAGTGCTGTCCTTGTGGTAATGAGTGAGTTCTGATTGTTAAAAAGAGGCTGGAACTTTTCTCTCCTCTATCTTTCTTCCTCTTTTGCCATGTGATCTCTGCACACACCAGCTCCCCATCTCTGTCCACCATGAAGGGAAGCATTCTGAGGCCCTCACCATATGCAGATGCCAGTTCCAGGCTTCTTGTACAGCTTAATGTACTGTGAGCCAAATGAACCTTTTTTATTAGTTATCCACCCTCAGGCATTCCTTTATAGCAACAGAAACTAACTAAGACACTTATTGAATGAAACAATAGCTGAAAACTTTCCATATCTCTAAGAGATTTAGACATCCAGATATAGTAAGCTCAGAGATCCCCAAATAAACACAATTCAAAAAGGTTTTCTCCATGTCACATTACAGTCAAACTGTAAAAAGTCAAAGAAATGAGAATTCTAAAAACAACAAGGGAAAAGCATATACCCCCTTTAAAAGAAGCCCCATAGATCGTGCCATTGCACTCCAGCCCAGCGACAGAATGAGATTCGGTCTCCATTTAAAAAGAAAAAAAGGAAAAAAGAAAAAGGACCCTCATAATACTAATAGCAGATTCCTTAGCAGAAATTTTACAGGCTATGAGAAAATACTATGACATATGCAAAGTGCAGAAAGAAAAAAAAAGTGCAATGCAAAGATACTATACCCAGAAAAATTATGCTTTTTAAATGAATGAGAAATGAGGACTTTCTCAGACAGCCAAAAGCTAAGAGCATTCATCACCACTTGGCCAAACCTACAAGAAATTCTTAAGGGAATTTTACACGTGGAAGTAAATTGACAATATTTACCACAAGAAAATGCAAAAAAGTATTAGATACACTGGTGGAGCAAACGCACAATATGAAAGTGAAAGGACTCAAATGTTACCACTACAAAAAAAATCACCAAACCACAATGATAAACAACAAAGGGGAAAGAAATGAGCAAAGTATAGATATACCAAATAACCAGAAATCAATGAATAAAATGACAGAAATAAGCCCTAAAATATTAATAATATCTTTGATTGTAAATGGAATAAACTTTCTACTTAAAAGATGTAGATTGGTTGAATTAATGAAAAAAATGACCCATCTACAAGTTGCCTACAGGAAACTCGTCTCACGTCTAAAGACACATAGACTGAAAGTAAAGAAATGAAAAAATATATTTCATGCAGATGAAAACCAAAAACGAGCCAGAGTTAGCTATACTTACATCAAACAAAACAGACATTAGGTCAAAGAGAGTAGAAAGAGATAAAGAAAGTCATTATATAATGATGAAGGAATCAACTATGCAAGAGAATGTAACGATTCTCAAGATACATGCACCTCACATTGGAGTACCCAGATATATAAAGCAAATATTATTAAATCTAAAGAGACTTCAACACAATAATACTTGCAGGTCCTCACTGATTTAACAAATATTGTCTGAATGTTTCTATGTGTTACACTTTCACAATTCTAATAATATACTGAAAAATGTATACTTGCAATAATTGTAATGCTGCTTTCTCTTATTCTTGTTTTACGTTATATTAAATAGGACCTCTTTTTTGGCTTCATTCAACAACAAAACCACAAATCATTGTGTGATGATTTATTAAGAAAGGAGTTCAGGTATATGAGATATAAAATATTTGCTATATGCCTGAATTGTTGTGGTATTATGTGCCTTGTTATCTATAAATCGTGCTTTTTAATGAATGAAGGTGAATAATTAAGGTAAAGAATATTTGGCCAAAAAAACCCTAACGTAAGTTTGGGGTAACTTTGTGCAATCAGATATCCACTGTTAAAACCAGGAACATCGGCCGGGCCCGGTGGCTCACGCCTGTAATCCCAGCACTTTAGGAGGCCAAGGCGGGCGGAACACGAGGTCAGGAGATCGAGACCATCCTGGTTAACACGGTGAAACCCCGTCTCTACTATAGGAGGGCATGGCGGCGGGTGCCTGTAGTCCCAGCTACTCTAAAGGCTGAGCCAAGAGAATGGCGTGAACCCGGGAGGCGGAGCTTGCAGTGAGCCGAGATCACACGCACTCCAGTCTGGGTGACAGAGTGAGACACTGCCTCAAAAAAAAAAAAAAAAAAAAAAAAAAACCCCAAAACAAACAAACAAAAAACCAGGAACATCTATGAGAGTCCTCTGTCACACTAAATGTAAAATACATTTAGAGTTAACTACTACCTGTATTATCTTGGTGGACCCAACATTGTTAGGTCAAAATGATATATCCGTACTCGATCATGTTATAAATATACAATGACGGTAACATGTCTATTGAGTATGCAAATACTGGCTGAGATACTCTAAAAGAATCTTAAATGATGCTGGCATGGATCAAGGACTCCTAAGCCAGGAAAACTCACCTTTAATGGAGAAATACATGTAGATAAAGAAGACTTACTAGTATGAAATGGCAACTTAGAAACAATGTTACTTCAGGAGAAATGGAAAGGATGGCAATTTGCTTGGATGGATAACATCTCTTATGAAAAATTAGATGCAAGAAATTAAATAGATATTTAAGCAACATGCTAGGAAAAAAAGATGGGAGGTAGCATGAACATTTTATCCAAGAAGAGTTAACAAGCAAGCTCTTCTAGATAACTCAGAAGCAGATCAAAGTAAATGGGCTGAGATCTTGGCAGCAGAAATGTAAGGGATAAATCTGTGGGAGACCTATGGCCTCTCCAGTCTGTGTAAATTTGTAAGTGGAAAATGCAGTTCACTAGTTGGTGAATGATGGTTATGACTTAGAAGTCACATTGGGATACTGTTTCAGTACTGTTTTGTGGTTTGGGGGAGGATATTTGTCAGTGTCCACAAGAAACTTGAAGTTCAGAATTAACGGAATCTTTACTGTTGATTTATACTAATGTTTACTGTACATAAAGGGTGGTTTTACTGGGAAGGATTTGAGAAATAGTACTGAATTTAAGCTTTTTTATTTTTTACAATAATATTATTTTAATTAACTGTTATGTGATGAAATACTGGATGTGATTGGTTAGCTTAATTTGATTGTAACAAAACCCGTGGTAATGCTGATACTGATAATCAAATGAACTGGGACCTTATATCAATACTGCTACAGATGTTCTTGCAAAGTAGTTAATTTGCTAGAAAAGCTAGATTTAATTAATAATTGACTACTTATTACATTAAATTAAACTACTGGCACTCATCGTCTGGTTTAGGTATGGCACTTGAAAAAGGTAAAATAATTTCTTAATCTTTTATGTGATGATGAACAAGTCTGTGGTTGTTTATTTGGTAAATCAAAACATTTCTTTAAACCACTAATGGTAACTCATTGGGTAACATAAATGATTGGAATCTTTTTATTTATTCTTCTTTTTCTCTTTTATACATAATATAACAAATGCAAAAATAGAAATTACTATAAATAATTTGCAAATAAAATTTGGCTGGGTGTCAGAAGCCAGAGTAGAATGTATAAGTACAATGTTAATCGCAAAATTTTATTTGTGAAGTTCATTAAGTCAGCGCATGTAACTCTAGCTTACGGATTTTCTCACCTTATATTCCTTTACTATGTGTATCTATCACAATTGATGTTCATGCATTATTGTGTTAATATATGCAGAACAAGAGACCAATTTTGTTTATTTCTTTGAGTTAGATTAGCATAATGAATTCTGAATCCAAATAATAGGACTCTGTTATATAGTAGCTAAATAATTATGGGTAAATGAATGAATCTTCTTTTACTTAAAATGTCTCAGGCCCGGTGCGGTGGCTCACACCTGTAATCCCAGCACTTTGGGAGGCCGAGGTGGGCAGATCACGAGGTTAGGAGATAGAGACCAGCCTGGCCAACATGGTGAAACCCCGTATCTTCTAAAAATACAAAAATTAGCTGGGTGTGGTAGTGCGCACTTGTAATCCCAGCTACTTGGGAGTCTGAGACAGGTGAATCACTTGAACTAGGGAGACAGAGATTGTAGTGAGCCAAGATCACACCACTGTATTCCAGCCTGGCAACAGAGCAAGACTCTGTCTCAATCTCAAAAAAAAAAAAAAAAAAAAAAAGAAAAAGAAAAAAGTTTCAGTTTGCTTAAATACAAAAATTACATATATAAATATATACATATTAAGCCTCTCTTAAGATATCACTGAGGATTCTATGAATTCACATAACCCAGAAAAGGGACTCTTGGTATTTTGTAAGTGCTCAATAAATCATGGATGTTATTATTATTTTTTTTTTTTGGAAAATTTTCAGCTATTGTTTCTTCAAATAATGACTTAAAGTGGGCTTTTTTCAACCCACGTTCCTTCTCCTTGCCTTCTAGTGTCACAGAGACATTAATGTTAGATCTTTCCTTTTATATATATAAATATATATAGTGTACTTTATTTTATTTATTTTATTATACTTTAAGTTCTGGGGTACATGTGCAGAATGTGCAGTTTTGTTACATAGGTATACATGGCCATGGTGGCTTGCTGCACCCATTAACCCGTCATCTACATTAGTATTTCTCCTAATGCTATCCATCTCCTAGCCCCCCACCTCCTGACAATCAAAGACAGCGGTATTATGCACTTTCTTATACATGTGTGTTATGCACTTTTTTGTACATGTGACCTAGTCTTTATAGCATATATACATAAAAATAAGACTTGCTTGACCATGATGTATTTGCACGCATTATTTTCTCATAACCTTTTTTCCTTTTCTTTTTTTCCAAAGTGCTTGTCCCTATTTTTATTCCGAACAGTAGAAACGTAAGGCAGATGCTTTCGTCATTAAGACTTGGTAACTTTGCTTTTTATAGGAATTGTTTTTGTTTTATTAATTTAGTCAAGAAACATTTATTGAATGCTTACTTTATACTATACAACAGCCAGTAGAGATACAAGATGCAGTGGGTACCGTATCTGCCCTTAAGGAGCTCAGGGTAAATGGAGTAAGGTAGGAATATAGGCACTTTTACATATACTATATCCTGCAGTGTATGATTATGGGTAATAATAGAGGTATGTACAGTCTTATTATATTCCTCAGTCTTCTTGCTAAATGTTACATGGAATGTTCCGTTTTAATGATAGTTCTGCATTCATAGGAATTATAATAATAAGCTATTTGTTTTATTAGCTTTTAGATTATTAGCTTTTCACTGTATTAAATAATGCTGTGAGTAATATTTCTACACATAAAACTTGTATGATTTTTGGATACATTTGCTCATTTATACATTTAATTAAAATGTATTTATTAAATTTCTGCTATGATGTAGGTCCTGTGTTGGGAACACTGAATTCTGCACTGAGAAGATAAGAATTACAAATTTGATAAAGGATAGAAAGAACACTACATTAAGAGAGAATGCATAACCTCCTATTTTTGAAATATTTGTGTTATAAGCTTTGCCTATTAATATAAATTAAGATATCATCACATTTAGCCTGATGTTGGCTTTTTAGCTATATATAAAAATTATATTTGAGGAAGCCTGTGTTGTTATAGGTATGCTGTTTTCCCTTGACCATGAATAAATTGCGGTTGGTGTTAAGTGATGACAATTTTCACCAAAATAATTCTCTGAATGACAGGTTTAATAAAACTTTGTCCCTCCTCCCCTCCCTATTGCCATCTAAACATCTTCTTATAAACATATTTTGATACTAGAAAAGATTTAGACTTTCAGTTGAGCTTTAGGTAGTTCTGTCAACCAGAACACTAGACTCTTCTGGGAGCTGGAAATTGAAAAGTCAATTTTAAGTAAGTGGAAATCAGTTTGACAGGGAAAGGAAAATACAAATGAATTCGTTTGAAATACTCCAGACCAAAAAAAAAATCTAATTAATATATTTTTCTTAGACTTGTTTTCCTGCTGTAAAGTATATTCTATCTTTTATAAAAATTTAAAATCATCTTTAACATGTGTAGATGTTCTGTTTCTTAGGATAAACAACATGCAGGAGATGATGTACTACAGCTCTCTCAATAAATGAAAAACCTGGAATGTCTATGCAGATTTCCATTCTGTTGTAAGTTACTCTGGTAGAAGATACTCTAGTTTTATATTTGGGTAATATTTTCAATTCATTGCTAGTTTTAGGAGAAGAATCTTCAGTTTGGATTTTCAGTTTGTCTTTTGGTTTATCCAGGAGTAGTAGTCATCATATGTATACATTGCATTATAAAACAAATTCACTGGATGTGAAAGATTTCAATATACTTTGAAATATAGAAATTCAATACTATATATTTTATTCATTTATGAAGTAGAAATGTCTGAATAGCTTGATGTTTATTTGTAAGGTGTTTCATGATCTCATTTGTTGAAATGACTGTTAAAGAAACTAGGATTTCACTTTTCTAGATCAGCATGTATTCTACTTATAAAGACAATGGTACACACCAAACTGAATTCTGTATACTTCTAATTTTTTTTTTTTTTTTTTTTTTTTTTTTTTGAGACGGAGTCTCGCTCTGTCACCCAGGCTGGAGTACAGTGGCACAATCTCGGCTCACTGCAACCTCTGTCTCCTAGTTTCAAGCAATTCTCCTGCCTCAGCATCCTGAGTAGCTGGGATTACAGGTGTGTCCCACCACACCTGCCTAATTTTTGTAGAGACGGGGTTTCACAATATTGGCCAGACTGGTCTTGAACTCCTGGCCTCAAGTGATCTGCCCACCTCGGCCTCCGAAAGTGCTGGAATTACAGATGTAAGCCATGGCGCCTGGCCCTATACTTCTGATTTCAAGAGCAACAACAGCATAATACTTTTTTAATGTTCCAAATCACTTACTCTATTTTTCGACATGGCAGGTTCTTTCACGTTTAAATCTGCCTACGGACCATTATTGATGCCTCTCTAAGCCATGTAGTGTCTCTATGAAAAGGAATATGTGGTTTTGCTACCTGTGTTTTTTCCGTATAATTTTTATAACAGAGACTCTGCCATGGGACATAGGCCCAGAATAAATGTTTCTCTATCTCTAAACTCAAGGCCCTGAAAAACAAGGGGTCAATGATTTTTTCAAAGATATCTCTTTCCCTGAATGAAGTACTCCCAAAAGCGAATTGTGTTCATGAGTTGTTCAAGTAAACTGGAAAACTAAAGTGTTTATTGCCAGCAATCTGATCATGTGCTTTAAATTCCTTCCTAGATTATTTTTCTAACCCATACTTAATATTAATAATGGGAACTAACATTTATTGAGTGTTTACTGCATACTAGTAAGTATTCCAAGTATTTTATATGTACCAAAGTATTAATATTGAATTACCCCTATTTCACATGAGGAAATTAAAATACAGAAAGAAAACTTATACAAGTTTGCTAGTAAGGGCAGTAGCCAGGATGAAGACCTAGGTAATCAGGCTCCAGAGGGCACACTCTTAATCACAGTGCTGTATTCCAAAGGTTCTGTGTCCTAAGAATCATATCCTGATTGTTTTGTTCTCACCATGAAACATGTACCCACTAAACTAAACAAACAAAGCTTAGCATACACTAATGATGGTTTCCAGCTGCATCCATGTCCCTACAAAGGACGCAAACTCATCCTTTTTTATGGCTGCATAGTAATCCAGGGTGTATATGTGCCACATTTTCTTAATCCAGTCTGTCACAGATGGACATTTGGGTTGATTCCAAGTCTTTGCTATTGTGAATAGTGCCGCAATAAACATACGTGTGCATGTGTCTTTGTAGTAGAATAATTTATAATCCTTTGGGTATATACCCAGTAGTGGGATGGCTGGGTCATATGGTACATCTAGTTCTAGATCCTTGAGGAATTGCCATACTGTTTTCCATAATGGTTGAACTAGGATGCCCTCTCTCACCACTCCTATTCAACATAGTGTTGGAAGTTCTGGCTAGGGCAATCAGGCAAGAGAAAGAAATCAAGGGTATTCAGTTAGGAAAAGAAGAAGTCAAATTGTCCCTGTTTGCAGAGGACATGATTGTATATTTAGAAAACCCCATTGTCTCAGCCCAAAATCTCCTTAAGCTGATAAGCAACTTCAGCAAAGTCTCAGGATACAAAATTAATGTGCAAAAATCACAAGCATTCTTATATACCAGTAACAGACAAACAGAGAGCCAAATCAGGAATGAACTTCATTCACAATTGCTTCAAAGAGAATAAAATACCTAGGAATCCAACTTACAAGGGAGGTAAAGGACCTCTTCAAGGAGAACTACAAACCACTGCTCAGTGAAATCAAAGAGGACACTAACAAATGGAAGAACATACCATGCTCATGGATAGGAAGAATCAATATCGTGAAAATGGCCATACTGCCCAAGGTTATTTATAGATTCAATGCCATCCCCATCAAGCTACCAATGACTTTCTTCATAGAATTGGAAAAAACTGCTTTAAAGTTCATATGGAACCAAAAAAGAGCCCGCATTGCCAAGACAATCCTAAGTCAAAAGGACAAAGCTGGAGGCGTCACGCTACCTGACTTCAAACTATACTACAAGGCTACAGTAACCAAAACAGCATGGTACTGGTACCAAAACAGAGATATAGACCAATGGAACAGAACAGAGGCCTCAGAAATAATACCACACATCTACAGCCATCTGATCTTTGACAAACCTGAGAGAAACAAGAAATGGGGAAAGGATTCCCTATTTAATAAATGGTGCTGGGAAAATTGGCTAGCGGTAAGTAGAAAGCTGAAACTGGATCCTTTCCTTACTCCTTATACAAAGATTAATTCAAGGTGGATTAGAGACTTAAATGTTAGACCTAATACCATAAAAACCCTAGAAGAAAATCTAGGTAGTACCATTCAGGACATAGGCATGGGCAAGGACTTCATGTCTAAAACACCAAAAGCAATGGCAGCAAAAGCCAAAATTGACAAATGGGATCTAATTAAACTAAAGAGCTTCTGCACAGCAAAAGAAACTACCACCAAAGTGAACAGGCGACCTACAGAATGGGAGACAATTTTTGCAATCTACTCATCTGACAAAGGGCTAATATCCAGAATCTACAAAGAACTCAAACAAATATACAAGAAAAAAACAAACAACCCCATCAAAAAGTGGGCAAAGGATATGAACAGACATTTCTCAAAAGAAGACATTCATACAGCCAACAGACACATGAAAAATGCTCATCATCACTCGCCATCAGAGAAATGCAAATCAAAACCACAATGAGATACCATCTCACACCAGTTAGAATGGCAATCATTAAAAAGTCAGGAAACAACAGGTGTTGGAGAGGATGTGGAGAAATAGGAACACTTTTACACTGTTGGTGGGATTGTAAACTATTTATAAAGATTTTCAAATGAAATAAATTGCTGAGTGTTGGCACATGCCAGTGAGGGTAAAAGAATAATGCGAAATGACTGTAGGATGTTTAGAACATGACAAATTCATAAATTCTAATGTAAACAAATGATCTGCTAGAATTCGAAAAGAGAAGATATTGTATAGAAAGCAGAAAAACAAAAAACAAAATCTAGGAAAATATTTTAAAAGGACACAATATACAAATAAAAAAAGTATACACACATGTACATTTATATTTAAGTGAATGTGAGTGTTGTATACATGTGCAAGTGTGTGTGTAATTTTGAACCATTAAATTAAAATTGATATGAGCCATTAGTTTTTAATTGCTTAATTTGAGAGGGAAAAAACGCATATTAAAAGTTCAGAAAAAGTAATTATATGCAAAAAACTTGTTGAATGTCTCAAACAGGTAATTTTTTGGCACAAGTTATTAAAAGGATAATATAGAGAGATTTATATTTTAATAATAAATGTATTTTTGTGGAAAATACATAGATAATTAATTATCAATAGAGCTAGGAAATAATCATTATGCTGTGTAGAAAGAATAAAAATGGTGGATTCCTGTAACACTTTTATAAGGAAAAGCGAGATCTCCATCCTTCCTGGACAATAAGAATGTCAATTTCTAACAATTCCATAAGAATATATTTCCTAACCTCTTCTTTGCTTGAGAAAATCTCATTCTCTTTTCTGTCTTAGAACATGTAGTCTAAACTTGTTATCAGTTGCTGCTATTTCCCTGAATCTACTCTTTACTCCTTTTATGGTGACTTGTAACTTTTTCCTATAAAGCCATATGTGTCCAATAACATGCTGTAAGCCAGATCCACAAGCTATTTAGAGCATTTCATTCTTGAAGAGAGGTCTATTACAGTGCTTATATGATGACAGAATAATTCTCACATACATGAAGCTCTGTGATTAGAAAGAAGAGGTGCTAGTAGCAGAGCAGGTGAAAAGGTGTGGAGGCTCCACAGGGTCTCAACAGTGGCAGCTCAACTCCCTGAGCCAGTCACCAATCTTAGTCTTTTTGAAAATCTCAGTATTTCTCTTGGTGTTGTAAATCATTATATTCACCATAATTGAACCTGAGTCTCTGAAATGCTGAACCAGGTGTCACCTATACTTTTAATATGACATTGGGAAAATGCCTCTGTGAATTTTAAAACTGTGATTTATTCATATTTTTATTTGTCCCTGTAAAGTCTTTCCTATCCACAGGATTGGATTATGCCTAGATTCTTTTTATCTTAATAATTGTATTATTCTAAGTAAATTCCTAATACTAATAATGCTTTTAAAAGTTATGAGATCAAATGAAAATTAAGTTATGCTGACAGAAACATAAACATGTTGCAATAGTATGTTAAGTCTGCAAAAGTAGCCAATAAAGATTAACTCAAATGATGACAGATAGATCTATATTTGGAGGAGAGGATTCTGGTCTTCTGTAGGGGGTCATTATTCAATTATCAAAATAAGGATTATGTGAGTGTCAAAGTAAACTTTCACAGAATGAGCTGAACAGGCAATAAAGACTTTACTTAAGAACATTGTGTTAGGGGAGAGATACTGAGCACAACTCTGCTAGAACAATGGGTGGGATGATTTTAACAGTGGGGTGAACTAATGAAAAACGAATGAAAGATCTTAGAGGGCAGGCTGGTCAGTGTGATCAGGCCATATATCTGTTTGCTAATCATTGCTTGTTAAAAGTGATGCTCCTCCCATCTGACAGAGACTGAAATAAAGTAACACTATCTTTCTTGATGATTATATTTCAAAAGCATGGCTCCTAAGTTTCTAAGAAAAACATTCCTGGGTTGTAAAACTAGAAAGAGACTTGGAGAAGATTTATATCTGAAAGCTGCAGAGAAGGAATTCACAATTTCAAGTTTACTAAAATAAATACTCTAAGAAAATGGAGATTGAAGTCTAAAGTGAAAGAAAGCTGTTTAAAGTTTAGTCAGCTGAGGGAAACCTTAAATCCCTCTTTGGTTAGAGCTTATGAAAACTTGATAAAACCAAAAATTGAAAAACAACCATTAATTGAAAAGTATAGATAATTAAAATAGAACTAAAATATTTAAAAAGTAGTTCATTTTGCAGCGGGTGATGGAGTGTGATATATATGTGTGTGTGTGCTCTCAGAAACAGTGTTGACAGAAAAAGCATTAATAATGAAATTGAAGATAACCTGTTTGTATGACCTAGTGAAAAGAATTTTTACCCAAACCAAAAACTACGTGAACTCCACTAAGGTTTAGTTATAAAATAACTTTTTAAAAACCTGTCAAAATATATACAAATTAAAAATATATATATATAGATATAGATACACACACACACACACACACACACACACACATATATATATATATATATTTTTAGACGGAGTCTCACTCTGTCGCCCAGGCTGGAGTGCAGTGGCGCAATCTCGGCTCACTACAAGCTCCGCCTCCCGGGTTCACGCCTTTCTCCCGCCTCAGCCTCCCAAGTTGCTGGGACTACAGGCGCCCACCACCATGCCCTGCTAATTTTTTGTATTTTTAGTAGAGACACGGTTTCACTGTGTTAGCCAGGATGGTCTCAATCTCCTGACCTCATGATCCTCCCGCCTCGGCCTCCCAAAGTGCTGGGATTACAGGCGTGAGCCACTGTGCCCGGCCAAAATAAATATATTTTTAAAAATATTTTAGGAACAAAACAACCTGCTTATTGAATACCAAATGTATACAATGGCAGAAGTGGCTAAGCTGTCACTAAGAAGTGTAGTTAGGTAAATCACGTAAAATCTTCAGTATTTTAATAGAAAGATCAAGAAAACTAATATAGGCTGACAGCAAACATATTTGAATGTAAATGTATCTCTTATCTTCTCAACACAATGAATTTCCAGTAACTATTGTCTAAGGATAATCACCCTCAAGAGAATTGAGCCTACACTTGTATTTATTTCTTCTGAAAAATCACAATAATTAAATAATCTAGAAAATGTATGGAAATGGTAATATATGTATGCCACAGCACAGCCTGAGGTGCTATGCTAAATAGCAAATATTCCCTGTACCTGGTGAGATTATATAAGGTGTAGAGAGCATATGATTAATAGCAAGAAAATACCTAGGACTTTTGAATCAAAGGCCTGCATTATAGTTGACATTGAAGTAGCTTTACCTGAATAATTATTCTGCATCTCTCTTGATAATGATAATAAAAACTAGCAACTGTTGTGCAATGCATTATTTTAATCCTTAGTAAATATTATTTAAGACTGTTTAAATACTGTGGAGAATACAAAGCTTAAAACAAAGTCCCTAGGCTTTGAATATTTTTTAACTGAAGAGATAAGACATACAATCATTAAAAAATAAATAATATAACATGGAATGGGTGATTTCATGTCAAAAATTTTCTAGTTTTTAATTCCACAAAACCTAATGAAGAAAGTCAACTTCTATCTTATCTTTGTAAATTTATCTAACACAGCAGAAAATAATAAATACGTTTTCTGATCTCAATGTGTGTGTGTATATAGATATATATATATATATATGCACACATGTTCCTTTATAATGCACCAAACCATTGTGATCTAAAATTAGAAGACATTTATTGAGCTCTTGTAAAATGTAAATTAAAATTTCCAGATAAACGTAAGTTAACACACATATGTACACATATATGAACAGGCATATGTATGTGCATATACATGAATACATCACATATTATATATACGTATTGTAGCATATGTGTAATTTATTTCTCTACCAGTTAGATCAATAGATTCTTTTTTAATTATATTTTTGCTGCTAATTTACATTTAAAATCATGTGCATATTATTTTCATGATTTTTAAAAATAATTGTTATTGTGGTAAAATATATGTCTTAGCCAACTCAGGCTACCATAACAAAATACCATAGACTGAGTAAGTTAAACAATTGTACTATATTTTTCACAGTTTTGGAGCCTGGAAAATCCAAGATCAAGGTGCCAGTATGGTTGATTTTGATAAGGGCTCTCTTCCTGGCTTGCAGATGGCCACCTTCTGGCTATGTACTCATATGTCACTTCCTTGGTATACATGAACAGTGAGAGAAGCAAAATCTCTAGTAAACCTTTCCTTTTTCTTAGTTTAACAAACTGGCCCCAAAACTGGCCATAAACAAAATCTCTGCAGCACTGTAACATCTTCATAATGGCGCTAACGCCCATGCTGGAAGGTTGTGGGTTTACTGGAATGGGGACAAGGAACACCTGGCCCGCCCAGGGCAGTAAACCGCTTAAAGGCATTCTTAAGCCACAAACAATAGCATGAGCGACCTGTGCCTTAAGGACATGCTCCTGCTGCAGTTAACTAGCCCAATCTATTCCTTTAATTTGGCCCATCCCTTCATTTACCATAAGGGATAGTTTTAGTTAATTTAATATCCATAGAAACAATGCTAATGACTGGTTTGCTGTTAATGAATACCTGGCTAAATCTCTGTTCCCGGCTCTCAGCTCTGAAGGCTGTGAGACCCCTGATTTCCCACTTCACACCTCTATATTTCTGTGTGTGTGTCTTTAATTCCTCTAGCACCATTGGGTTAGGGTCTCCCCGACCGAGCTGGTCTCAGCATATATATATATAAATAAAGTTATCCAATAAGGATGGTTAGTAATCCATCACCTCATACATTTATCATTTCTTTCTGGGGACATTCTTTTAACTATTTGTAATAATCACTACTTTACTGTTAGCTATAGTCATCCTAGATAAATGAATTTTTAAAATTAATGTATGGTTTAACATATGTTTCTTTGGAAATTTTAATTTATGTTTCACACTGTAAGAGCTCAATAATTGTCTTCTAATTTTAGGTCATAATGGTTCAGTGGATTATGAAGGAATGTGATGAATTTAGGCAGCTGCCAAAGGGAGTCAGTTGCGTATATGCCAATGTATCCTACATACTGATTTTTCTTTTGCAGAAGTTACTGTGGTCTATGTGTGGTCCACAGGTTTTCAGGTCAAGAAACTTAAAATGTACTAAGTAGATAAGGTGTGTTTCTGTGTATGTGTGTGTCTGTGCATGTGTGTGTTGTGTTGTGTGTGTCCCTTTCAGTGGCATTTATAGAATATTAAACACAGATGTTATTAACTCTCCTCTATCTCTAGACAACAAAATTATTTTCAGAAAAATCCTATAGTAATAGGTAACAAACATTTTTAATCATTATTTTAAAAGCCATTATTAAAGAATAATAGAGTTCACTTTTAAAATCATGACTTAATATTCATGTACAGACTAAAATTTACACATACGAAAAAACTAACTTTACAGTTGATGCTCTATTTCACACTCTCAATTTTTAAACACAAAAACTTCAATTGACCATATGCTATGACAGCATTTTTGAAACTCATGCTCTGTTGCTTCATATTTATAATCAGACCTTTCATTATTTATTCTGAAATTACTTCTTAATTTCAGAAATTTGAAGAGGCACAGGGTCTTGGCCACTATATGCTTACAAATTATCAACTACTTTGAGTTAATATCAAAACACATATATATATATTGCTGAGCTTGTATGTGTTGTGGTAAGCTATATGATTGAGAATTCTTAGAATTAAGTTTCATGTAGAATAAAATATATGTGAAATTACATCATGAAATGTACCAATTTGGCACTTGTGTATGTATTCACAAAAAATAACAGCAGCCACAAAGATTGTTTAGAATTTAGAAACATGAAATATATTTTAGAGAAGTGTTGCATGACTGACATTGTTTAGAATTGTTGACCTATAATCAGAATGAAATGATGATAAAATGCAGGCCATCTTTTGATGAGTTTATTATGATTTAAAAATATATAAACTATGTAACACATTTTTCTTTCTCTCTGGACGCAATGCTTCCATGCAATTAGATTATTTTGATTGAGGATTTTTACGTGGTTCAAAATTATTGTTTCATATATCAATCTTTTGTCTTAGTCCCACAGTTGCCCAGTTAAGGTTTGTGAGACATTAATCTACCATTGAGAGAGCAATATTGTTCACCTTATATTGATATTATTCAAAAGAACTTTCATCGAATGTCCTTAAGTACCATTAATGGAAATATTATCATAATATAAATGCATCATGTTTAGTGGATGCACTGATATGGTCTTTTGTTTGATGTATTTTTAATTTTGTATTTTAACATCGTCTGCCTGAAAATTTGTCTGAATTCAGTCCAGAAAGGCACAAAAATGGAGATATTGCTACAAAGGAGCAGCAAATAGGTGCCAACAGATTTTACATCAAAAGAGGTGAGAAGGCAAAAACAACACAAACAAAATAATTATGTTTCTGAATCAAAATTTTTACTCTTCAAAGAATTTAAAGATTAGAAATAGAAAAACCCATGAGAGATGCAATAGTAAATGCCCCATGATTGGAACAAATTGAAAGTATATATGATATTTTAAGAAATTTTATGTTGAGCTGTGTCTTGACTATGGAGTCAGGACAACATTGCTCTATGGATGTTGGACTTAACCAATTCCTTAAATACCTTTCTTTCTCTCTCCTAAATTCTGTTTTTCTGAATAACCCCAAATAATAAAATAGCCTTAGAAAATAAAGGGAAAATAATAAAACATTCAATGACCTGCTGCTTTCTCTTTTTGTTATGCTGAGATCTTCAAGAAAAACACTGAATCAAATTTGACTTCTTTAAAATATATATTAGCTAAACCAATAAAATGAGTGTTTCTCTGAAAGATCCCTTTGAGGTTTAACTTATCTATTTTTTGTCTCCTTACACCTCCAACACACACCCCAACCACAGATATTAGTGGGAAGAACTGTCCCTCAATTCACTCAAAAGAAGGGCTTGAGTTCCCAGAGGCATGACTAAGTTCGTGGAAGAATTGATACAGTTCAGGACTTTCCAGAAACCTAAAGAAGATTAGCAGAAATTTATTGAATAATTAAGTTATGTTATACATCAATCAAACCTCTATTAATTTACCTACATGTTGGTCAGTTCTCAGAAGATGACACATGGATAAAGGTTTATAAATTGGAATTAGTTTGAGCATTCTAAGTACTTTAAAATGTGTAATACAAAAAAGGGCTTAGAGTTTTCTCAAACACTGAGGAGAAGTCATAGGCACCTTCTGATCTGTGTGTGTGTTTATAGAGCACTCAAATGAGCTTTGTTTCCTTATTTGGCCATAGAACATTCTAACATCCCTGGAAAGGGTGAAGAAAAGGTGATTAGTTTGTTTATTTTCTCCCTCAGAACATGCATGTCTGAAAATGTCTTTATTGAAATCACGTTTTCAATTGGGAGTTTGCATCAGTAAATAATTTTATTTTTCATATAAGTTTTACTGCGTATTTAGTATTTCGAAAGTATTCTCCACTATTTCTAATTTTTAATGATGGTATTAGAAATAAAATGGCATTCTATCTCCTATTTCTTCATTTAACTGGATATTTACTTTGCAGAAACTTTAGGATCATGTCGTATTTCCATGTTCTGTTATTTCAGGATGTGTGTAGGTCTTTTGCTGTAGGACAGTTTTTTAGCCACTGTTTTGGTACTTGAGTTCTCTGGTACTGGAGAATATGCCTAGAAGTCTCTTTAATAATTCTTGTGCTACATTCTCTCTCTCTCTTTCTTGAAATTTATTATTATATGGCACCTCCCCTATTAACCTTCCAATGCTCTAGTTTCCCTTGAGTTTTTGTCGCTATGTCTTTTCCCCCCAAATTCCTGAGAAATTTCTTCACCTAATAGTTCAATATTTATATTAAAAATTTATTTATTTCATTATAGAATTAATTTCCACAGGGTCTTTTTCCTTTGAAGGCTTTATATTTGCTTCATAAAGCTTATCTTCATTTTTAGATTTTTAAAGATATCAATCAAATATTTTCAAAAGTTTACTCTTCTCTGTTTTGTCTATTTTCTCCAAATGTACTTTTTTATCTTCTCTCTCTCCCTCTCTGTTTTGCCCACATCTCTCTTTTCCTCCCATCTGCCTCTCCTGTTCCCACTTTCTTTCTTCCTTTTTTCCTCCCTTCCTTCCTGTTTTCCTACCTTTCTTCTTTCCTTTTGTGTCTTTTTAATATTAGTTTGAAGCCTTCATTAAAAGTTCATTGACAATCTTGAGCTCTCCATGCATACATAAGAGTGTGATACTAAAATAGCCATTTTAGGTGCTGTGCATACATGTGGTTGTTAGCTGCTGACTGCGAGAAAACATTTTAAATGGTCCATTTTCAAGGCATGATATTCTATGTACTGACAGCCAGCCTGAGGATGCAACAAAACGCATGGCTCATGTGCCTAGAAAGTTATGATAAGCAAACAGAATGTAGAAGAGGGGTTAGCCCACTGAAGGGAAGAAAGTTTCGTTATTGAGAAATCAAAACTTAAGTAGGGGAAGGGGACCAGGGTATAACCTTATAAGGGGGATAATAAAACTTAGCCAACATCCAAGGAGATTGTAACCCCATAGTACTTGACCAGTGAGGAACCTGGGGAGGGACATGTGTGCTAGGAGACAAATTACCTGCTATAACTGCCCTGGGTGTGCGTGCCTACCAGACACCTGATCTTGCAAGACCGCCATTAAAAGTCTCGCTTCTGCTGTTCTTTGTGTCTCCAAATCCATTCTTTGTGTTTGGAAGGGTAAATGTGTTTCTCACAAACCTGGGACCCCCACTGGAATCTCTGTATCTGTGTTGAGTGGGACTCTGGCCAAGAAGGGAGATGCTTCCCAACCGATTTTAGTGGCCTGCTTCGCCAGCTCCCCACAGAGGCCATAGACAAACCTGAGACTGTTTTTCAGGAGGTAGCAGAAATGACAAGGGAAGAAAAGCATGCCCCATGGCAACCAGGCCACCTCATGCAAGAGCCAAGGTAGGAAAATTGGACTATAAGTACTGCCTTGGTGGTTGGGCATTTTCTGAGGTTGAGGGTTTGTGACTGAGATGTATCCTAGATAGGTCGCCCATGCGGAATCCCAATCCACGGTCCCATTCTCCCTTGAGGGAAATGGCCAGAGACAGATGACGCAATTGTTGGAGTGTCCAAGAAACCTCCAGTAGTGGGGACTGAGTACACAGGGAAAAGTTCAGACACACAGACTGACCCAAAATGGGAAACAGAAATTCTAGGCCTAGAGTACTAAGGAAAGAGGAAGCCAAAGAGACTCTCTCTGACATTCCCCAAGATAGTCCTTAGGGGAGAATGCTATAGTTTGGAGGAACAGCCCATGAACCAGGGATAAGGAAAAGCAAAAGACAAAAAAATATTGCTGTTCTATCTGTCCCAAAGTCCCCATTTGTAAGCTTTCGGTCTTTTGACCTAAGTTTGGCCAGATGAGGATTGGGTGTGCCAAGCTCTAATTCTCTATGTGAATGAAAAAACCCATCCCACAAGAAGAAGAAAAATAACCTAATAAAAAATCCCTTTCCCAGGGAAAAGCCCTGGGACCCCCTGTCATGCTTGCCTCTCCATACACCTCACAAAATAGAGGACAGGAAGATCAAGGGGAAGCAAGGGGTTTAGAGGAAGAAAGACCCAAAGACCATGGGGAAGCCAAACCATCTGCTCCTTTAAATCCTTATCCAAATTTAAGAAAATAATTTGAACAACGTTAGAGGGATGTTGTGAACTTCCCTACCCCTTGCACATAGCAGGCATCTAGCATGTTCCTCTTTAGGGAAGTTCCCATGGGACAGGGAGGTATTGACTTTGTAAGTGCTCCTCTTGCAAGTACTGAAGTTAGAAATATCAAGAAGGAAATGAAACCACTCCTAGAAGATCCTCTCAGTTTAGCAGACCAACTGCACTAATTCCTAGGACCCAGCTTTTACGCCTGGTCTGAGATGATGTCTATCATGAATATCTTGTTCACAGGATAATAAAGGTGAATAATTAGGAGAGTGGCCATTACCGTCTGGGACAGGCAATGCCCTCCGGAGCAAGGAGTCTTGCCAGCCAAACAAAAATTTCCAAATATCAATTAAAAATGGGATAATAATGCTCCAGGGACAAAGCCCAAATGCAAGACCTCAGGAAACTAATAATTAAAGCGATTAAAGAGTCTACTCCCAAGACACAAAATGTCTCAAAGATATTCAAGATTCAACAAGAAAAAGAGGAAACTCCTTTTGTATTCCTGCATTTCTGCAGACACTCAGAGATCAGATGAGAAAACACTAGATTAGATATGGAGGACCCAGTAGGGCAAGGCCTTTTGAAGGTTACCTTTGAGCTGGACTACCATTACAAAAAATTACAAAAAATTGATGGATGGAATGAAAAATCAATTGAGGAATTACTGAGGGAAGCTCAGAAGGTCTTTGTAAGGAGAGAGGAAGAGAATCAGAAAAAAAATTGGCTAAAATCGTTGTATACGCTGTGGAAGAAGTAGGCAGAAAAAGGTTAGATCAAGATCCCCTTTAAGGAGACAAGGGAATGACAGATTTTGGCACAGAGAAAGAAGGGAAATGCAAGGACAAACACCTAAGACTATGAGTGGATGTTACAAGTGTGGAAAGCCAGGACATTTTAAGAGATAATTTTCTGAATGGGAAAAAGAAGGAAAGGTGATACCCCTCATGACCACTGATGAAGACTAGTATGGTCAGGGGTTTCTTCTAAGTAGGTCCCACCAGGAATCTTTGATAAATTTGAAGGTGGGACCTAAGGGAGAAGAAGTGACATTTTTGGTTGATATTGAGGTGGCTCGCGCCTCCCTAATTCACCAACCAAGGGGTATACAACTCTCTAAGGAAAAATTGGCAGTATCAGGAGTAAAAGGGACTTCACATTCTGATGTTCAAAAAATGTTAATTAGATTGTCACCAGAACAAATTGAGATATATATTCCTGAAGCAGGAACTAACCTCCTTGGTGGAGACCTGATTGTGAGATTGGGTTTAGGATTAGGAATACAGGAAGAACAAACACAAGTAATGATAGCCCTTAACACAGAAGAAGGAAAGAAAAATTAATTCCCTTGTATGGGTTAGGGAAGGCAACAGCGGAGGATTAAAAATCACACACTTACAGATTGAGCTAAAACAACCAGGAGAAGTAGCTTGCAGAAAACAATATTCTATTTCTATTTAAGGGAGAAAATGTCTCCAACTGGTAATAGAGGAATTGATTAAAAATGGACTATTAAAACCCTGCATGTCACCATACAATATTCCAATTCTCCAAGTCAAAAAGCCTGTGTTATTTCATACAGATTGGTGCAAGATCTAAAGGCTATAAATCAAATCATTCAGACCCAACACCCTGTGGTGCCTAACCCCTACACCCTTGTTAGTTAAATAACCTATGAATATAAGTGGTTCTGTGTGGTGGACCTAAAAGAGGCATTCTGGGCGTATCTCCTAGAATTTAGGAATATGGGCCTCTTAGACTTCGAATGGGAAAATCTTATAACTGGGAGAAAACAACAGTACCACTGGAATGTGCTGCCACAAGGCTTCATGGAAGCCCCAAAGTATTCGGTCAAATATTAGAAAAAGTCCTGGAGGTATTCCAACCATCCAGGAAAACCCAGTTATTATAATATGTAGATGATCTTTTAATTTCTGGGAAGAGAAGGGCCAAGGTATCAGAAACCACCATAAGCTTGCTTATTTTCATAGGTGAAAGGGGATTGTGAGTCTCTAAGAACAAATAGCAGTTTGCAGAAAAAGAAGTTAAATATTTAAGGCACCTTATTAGTGAAGGGAAGCAGAAAATAAGCCCAGAGAGAATATCAGAAATAGTGGGTCTGCCATTGCCTAAGACAAAGAGACTACTCCAAAAATGTTTAGGTTTAACTGGCTACTGTAGGTTATGGATTGACTCATATGCTCAAAAGACAAAGATTCTGTATCCCAAGTTACAAGAAGAGGAACTTGATCCCTTCCAATGGTCCCAAGAGGAAAATCAGGCAGTGAAAGAGATAAAGCAGGCCCTCATTATAGCCCCAGTCCCATCCCTCCTACCTTTAGGGAAACCATTCCATCTGTTTGTAACAGTAGACCGGAATGTGGTCCTTGGGGTGCTCACTCAAACCTGGGAAGGGAAGAGACAACCTGTTGCTTTTGTCTCCAAGCTTCTTGATCCTGTCTCTCAAGGATGACCTGAATGTGTGCAAGCAGTAGCTGCCACAACCCTGATGGTACAGGAGAGTTGAAAGCTAACCTTTGGTGGGGCCCTAATAGTAAGCACCCCACACCAAGTCGGGAATATATTAAATTAAAAAGCTGGGAGATAGTTAATGGATTATTGGATTCCAAAATACTAAGCCACATTACTAGAAAAAGATGGTTTGGTCCTAACAACAAATACTTGCCTGAATCCAGCCAATTTCCTATGGAAAGGAGAGGAGAACAAAGAGACATTAGATCATAACTGTTTGGATATCATAGAATACCAAACCAAAGTTAGAACAACCTTAAGGAAGCTCCACTCCATGATAGGATAAGGCTGTTTGTAGATGGGTCATCCTGAGTGATACATGGCAAGAGACATAAATATTATGCTGTCATTTATGGAAATAATCCTTATGTGAGAAAAGTAGATTACTTAATGGCTGGTTGGTCCAGACCTGTGAATTTAATGCTCTTAACCAGGCCCTAAAACTCCTTCAAGGCCAGGAAGGTATAATATGTACTGATTCTAAATATGCCTATGGACTGGTACATACTTTTGGAAAAATTGGAACAGAGCAGGGCCTAATAAATAGCAGGGGGAAATAATTGGTACACAAGGAACTGCTTTTAAAAAGCCTCCTGCTTCCAGCCGAGGTAGCCATAGTTTATGTAAATGGTCATAAGAAAGGGAATACTATAGAAGCTGTAGGAAACAGACTTGCAGATGAAACTGCTAAGCAAGCCTCCCTGCAGGAAGAAATTAGACTATTTAGCCTGATCCCAAACATCTCTAAGGTAGTATTAAGGCCCTAGTTTATCAGCCAGGAGAAGGAAGAATTAGACAGGATAGGGGTCACTCAAACTGAAGATGGGAAATGGGTACTACCTGATGGGAGAGAAATGATAAGTAAACCCCTGATGACAGAACTAATTTCTATATTACACAAAGGAAGTCATTTGGGATCCCAGACTCTGTGTGATGCAATACTTAGGAATTATGGTTGTACAGGGATTTATACCCTTGCTAAACAAGTATGTGGAAGTTGTGCAACTTGTCAAAGGATAAACAAAAAGGTGATTAGAAAACAGGCCACAGGAGGAAGACCTCCCAGACTAAGACCATTTCAAAGTATTCAAGTGGATTTCACAGAAATGCCCAAAGGAGGGAGACTAAAGTATTTACTGGTGATCATAGATCACCTCTCTGACTGGGTAGAAGCCTTTCCCCTTCCAAGAGCCACTGGGAAAGTGGTCAAAATAATATTAAAACAGAATGTACCTAGATTTGACCTTGTGGAAAATATTGACTCAGATAATGGGAGCCACTTTATCTCAAGGGTGTTAAGGGGAATTATGGAAGATTTACAAATTAGATGCTATTATCACACCCTTTGGAATCCTCCTTCCTCTGGAAATGTAGAAAGAATGAATCATTCTCAAAAAGCATATCACCAAACTAATCTTAGAAACTAAAATGCCTTGGGCCAAATTTCTCCCAATAGCACTCCTTTGGATAAGAACAGCCTTAAGAAAAGACTTGGGATTGTCCCCTTATGAGTTATTACATGGGCTCTCATATTTGGGCAGAGCTACAAACCTCCTTACTATGGAAACCAAGGATCATTTCTTAAGAAACTATATACTGGTCATGTCCTCCACCCTATTATCCATTAGATTAGAAAGACTTCTGACTCAAACTCTGCCTCTTCAATTCACAGTTCACCACTTCCAGCCTGGTGACTTGGTGCTGATTAAGACTTAGAAAGAGGATGAGCTCTACCCAAGCTCCACCACTGAGATGGCCATCCAAATAGCTGAACAGGGATGGATTCACTATATTCGGGTCAAGGGACAAATAAAAGAGATCCCGGGAGGGAGGGAAAAAGACCAGTGGAAAATGCACGGGTCACCTAAAGAACTCTTAACATTAATTCTGAGAAAAATCTAAGAAGAAAACATGGGCTGGTCCCATTTCCGGAAGTTAATATGGCTAGGATGGGCTACCATACGAAGAACAGAAGGTCAAAATGGAAACTGATGGGGGACTCCTCCCTAACCAATCAGGTTGGTAATTAATGTAACCAAGATGGTAGCAGCCCAGATTATAAGATGTGATGCTTAACAGGCCTTACCTTGTGAGAATTTAGAAAATCAAAGACAGCTCTCACAGGTAGATAAATATCTTTGCTCTGAATCAGATACAAGTTACAGTAGGGCATCACCCTGCCCCAGTTGGGGTGATGTATGGTGGATTACCCAACTTCAGGGTTGGACAGTAAACATGGGGTGGGTAACTACAAGCTGGAGATCCTTGAAGAATACACTACATCTGTCCAAGGGGTCCCCACCAAATAACTGCTAGAATTTAGAATGGAGTCCTATACTCATTGCCGTTGACTATCTAGCCATTCTACACCAAGAACCAAAAGTAGCATCTTGGGTATATGGCTTAGGGGCAGATATCACAGGGAAAGACCCCTCCACTTGCCCCTAGGGTAATTTGTTCTCAAAGAATCAAGAACTGAACCTCCCATTTTCCTGGGACTACTCCAACTCCAGAGCCTAAAAAATGGTTTAGTCCACCAAATAATGACCCTTAAAAAGTAGAAACAATTGAGGTAAAGGATTTAAGGCAACCCTTAGAAATTGAGAAGGGGTACAGAGATGTGAGTGCCTGGGTAGAATGGGTCAAATTTTTGGTACAAGCCCCCAGCAAGAGTAACTGTTACATGTGTGCTGGGGACAACTTTGGCATGGATGGTTTCATTTCCCCTAGGATGGGATACCAATCCTGAAGAATGCCTTGCATATTGGCTCTATACCAGGACAAGGATTCATGGGGAAATGAGACTTGTAAGAGTCTGTAATTGCTCTTTCCTGCATTGCAGAGGTCAGATCACAGAGCAATGCCCTCGTTCTCCATAGGGAATATGAACCACTCCTCTTGCCTCTCTAAGCAGGGGGCAGAGTTCAATAAGCCAGTGGGAGAACTCTTGACTTGTACCCACATCCTAAACATCACTAGTGAGTCAGGCAATGGCAATTACTCTGCTCTCCATATACCCCAGGCTGATGTCTGGTGGTACTGTGGGAAAAGAAACTTCGTAACCTGTTGCCATTCAACTGGACTGGGAGTTGGGCTTTACTTCAATTGGCCATTCCCTTCACCCTGACATTCCATAAGATACATGAAAATACACATGGACATAAAAAAACAAAGAGATTTGACAAATTCTTTTGATTCCAATATATATGTTGACTTAATAGGAGTTCCTAGGGGAGTGCCTAATAAATTTAAGGCCTGCAACCAAACAGCTGCTGGGTTTGTGTCAGCACGCTTCTGGTGGTTAACTATTAATAGCATGTGGATTGCATTTACTATATCTATTATAATTAACAGAGATTCATCAATTATACTCAGGATTCCTTGGAAAAGGTGGCTAGTCAGTTAGATGCCACCAGCCAAATGGCCTGGGAAAAGAGGCTTGTGCTAGACATAATACTAGCAGAAAAAGGGGGCGTATGTGTTATGCTGGGTGGATAACGGTGTACTTTCACTCCCAGCTATACTGCTCCAGATGGGACCATCACAAAAACATTACAAGGACCGACAACTCTAGCCAACGAATTGGCAGAAAATGCTGGAATTGATGACCCATTTACGAGTTGGCTAAAAGGTTGGTTTGGAAAATGAAAAGACATAATAGCTTCAATCCTTACATCCCTCATAATGGTGGCAGGAGTCATAACATCAGGGGGATGTGGTATTATCCCTTGTGTGATGTGGCTAGCACAGAGATTAATTGAAACAGCTATTAATAAAAAATGCCCATAATTTACCAGCAAAATAACCCACTACTATTAGAAATCTAATTAAATTCACTCTTCTATGAAAAAGAAAGTAAAATACTTCCAGAGCAATTCAAAGACCAAAAGGGTTTAGATGAAAATTAGACCACAGGAAGTAAATAGAAAAGAGGAGGGAATTTGTAAGAAAACATTTTAAATAGTCCATTTTCAAAGTACAATAAATCTAAGTACCGGCATCCAGCCTGCAGATGTGACAAATTACATGGCTTGTGCATCTAGAAAGTTATGAAAGGTGAACAGAATGTAGAGGAGGGGTCAGCCCATAAAAGGGAAGTAAGTTTTGTTATCGGGAAATAAAAACTTAAGTGGGGAAAGGGACTAGGGTATAACCTTATAAGGGGGATAATAAAACTTAGGTGATGTCCGGGAAGATTGTAACCCCATACACTCAACCAAGAAGGAACTAGGGGGGGACTTGCATGTAGGAGATAAATTACCTGTTGTAACTGCCCCAGGTATGCATGCCTACCAGACACCCAGTCTTACAAGACCACCATTAAAAGTCTCACTTCCACTGTTCTTCATGTCTCCAAGTCCATTCTTTGGGTTCAGATAGGTCAATGTGTTTCTCATACTTACCATCAGAGAAAATGATATAACTTGGTCATTAAATTGGAAAAACAAAAATTGTACTATTCCCTTAATTCCTTTATCTCGGGCTAGTAAGACTTAGAGAAAGTTTACAAATCTCCTACCTCTTTCTGCATGACAGCATTCCAAGGGTCTAACAAGGAAAGAAGCTCAAAATTATCATAATGGGTGAGCTGGATTTATAATTTATGGAATAATTTATAAAATGTACTGAAGAAACTGAAGACTGTGAAACAGAAATATATGCTGTTTTTCAGGAAACATATGCAAAAACCTGAATTATTGTTTATAAGAATTTAAAAATTGTGACTAATGTAAATCTCCATTAATAAGGAATTAAAAAATAAATTATTGAAAAATAATGTGGCAAAATATTATGTGATAATTAAAAACAATTAGCTAGATCTTTATGTATAAACCTACATAGATTTCCAAAACAAAAGGTAAGTTGAGAAATGATGTGCACAGTTTGATATAATTTATATAATTTTAAAAAATAAAGTCTGACAATTATTTATGGTTACAGATATACATATGTGTATTCATAGAACATATGTATAAATGTACCTAGCAAACATATATTTGTCAATGCATGTCACATACATTTATATGTCTCCCTAAACTATGTATATATGCATAAACAACTACAAATATCTCTGTGTGTGTGTGTGTGTGTGTATGTGTGTGTGTGAGAGAGAGACTATAAAAATTAAAATAGAAAAATACATGTCAATTATGGAGGTTTCCTATGAAAAGGAAATTGTACTGTGGAAAAAAAAAACAAATAAATCTCAATTTATCTGTAATTCTATTTTGCTTTATAATATATTCTTATGCAAAAATTACTTCAGGTTAACATTTGTTACTTCAGGGTGGTAGCCACACTAATTTTTTTGTAATATTATGTGTTGGACTTTTGCTTTTAAAATTTTTTCAATATAATAATGATAAGCTCTTTACAAAAGCAGTGTAATATGGCAGAAAAATGTGACCAGCGGATATCGTAACTCAAGGTATAGCCTGTACACGGGCACCTAGATAGGTGGGTAATAGGAGGTTTTTTATTCCTACCAAACTATATAACTCCCCAAATTTTCGAATATATGGTTTAAAAAAAAATCACTAAGGATTAATAGTAATTAAATAAAAACAATGACAATTTTATTAAACTTGACTTAATTAAATTAAAGTAGATTTTATGAAATTAAATTCAAATTATAGATTTAAATTAATACTGATTAAATAAAAAATTTTATTTGTCATTCATTCATGCTTATTTTACAATTTTAAACGTGTATAAAAATGTAGAAAACTTTCTCATTTTAGCCCTCTGAGGATTCAGAGGCTAAATGAGCCTTTGCACATGTTGAACCATCCTTACATCCCAGGAATTAGGCCTACTTGGGTTGTGGTGAATTAGCTTTTTGATGTGCTGATGGATTGAGTTAGCTTGTATTTTATTGAGAATTTTTGAATGTATGTTCATGAGGAAAACTGGCCTGAGGTTTTCTTTTTGTTGTGTATCTTCCAAGTTTTAGTATCAGAATAACGCTGACTTCATAGATTGAGTTAGGGAGGAGTCTTTCTGCCTCAATGTTTTGGAATAGTTTCAGTAGTAATGGTATTATCTTTTCTTTATGTGTCTGATAGAATTTGTCTGGTATATGCTGACAAATACCAGCTCCGCCTGCCACCCCATTCAGGATCCACTAGGTGAAGCCAGCTGGGCTCCTGAGCCAGATGGGGACTTGGAGAACTTTTATATCTAGCTGGAGGATTGTATGTGCACCAATCAGCACTCTGTATCTAGCTAATCTGGTGGAGACTTGGAGAACTTTTCTGTCTAGCTAGAGGATCATAAATACACCAATCAGCACTCTGTGTCTAGCTCAGGGTTTGTAAATACACCAATTGGTACACTATATCTCGCTAACTCTGTATCTAGCTAACCTAGTGGGGACTTGGAGAACTTTTCTGTCTAGCACTCTGTGTCTAGTTCAAGGATTGTAAACGCACCAATCAGCACTCTGTCCAAAACGGACCAATCAGCGCTCTGTAAAATGGACCAATCAGCAGGATGTGGGTGGGGTCAGATAAAGAAAGAAAAACAGCCTGCCCCAGCCAGTCAGCGGTAACCCGCTGAGGTCTTCTTCCACACTGCCTAAGCTTTGTTCTTTTGCGCTTTGCAGTAAGTCTTGCTGCTGCTCACTTTTTGGGTCCACACTGCCTTTATGAGCTGTAACACTCACTGCGAAGGTCTGCAGCTTCACTCCTGAAGCCAGTGAGACCAGGAACCCACCGGAAAGGAGTAACAAACTCCGGACACACCATCTTTAAGAACTGTAATACTCACGGGGAGGGGCTGCCGCTTCATTCTTGAAGTCAGTGAGACCAAGAACCCACCAATTCTGGACACACTTTGACCCCTGAAATCTTTCAGAAATGAAGTGAGTCAGCTGAACCCACGTTATACCACACTCAAATCCTTAAAGTCATCAAATAATATAAAATATATTTTTTAAAAATGATCGAAGTGACAGAAACTTCACAGATTAAAGGAACATCAACCCATATAAGTGAGAAAGAATCAGTGTAAGAACTCTGGCAACTCAAAAAGCCAGGCTGTCATCTTACCTCCAAACAGCTGCACTAGTGTCCCAGCAATGGTACATAAACAGGGTGAAATGGCTGAAATGACAGACTTATAAATTAGAATCTGGATAGGAATGAAGATCATTAAGATTCAGGAGACAGTTGAAATGCAATCCAGGGAATGTAAGGAATTCAATAAAACAATACAAGAGCTGAGAGAAAAAATAGCCATTCTAAGACAGAACCAACTGAACTAAAGTAGATGAGAAACTCACCACACGAATTTTAAAATACAATCAGAAGTATTAACAGTGGAATAGACTAAGCTGAGGAAAGAAACTCAGAGCTCAAAGACCAGTTATTCAAATTAACTCAGTCCAATAAATATAAAGAAAAAAGAATTACAAATGAAGACCTCTGAGAAACATGGGATTACGTAAAGAGATTAAATCTACAATTTATTGACATCCCTGAAAGAGAGGGAAAGAAAGTAAGCAGCTTGGAAAACATAATTGAGGATATTATTCAAAAAAATTTTCCCAACCTCACTAGAGATCTTCATTCAAATATCGGAAATACAGAGAAACCCTCTATGATACCATACAAGATGACCATCCCCGAGATATATAGTTATCAGATTCTCCAATGTCAACATGAAAGAAAAGTTATTAAAGTCGGCGAAAGAGAAGGGGCAGGTCACCTACAAAGGAAATCCCATTAGGCTGACAGTGGACCTTTCAGCAGAACCCTACAGACAAGAAGAGACTGGGGACCTATTTTCAGCATTCTTAAAATAAATTCCAAACAAGAATTTCATGTTTAGCAAAACTAAGCTTCAAAAGGGAAGGAGAAATAAATTTCAAAAAAACAAATGCTGAGGGAATTTATTACCACCAAATCTGCCTTACAAGAAGTCCTTAAGGGAGTGTTGAGCATGGTAACAAAAGACCATTACTGGTAGCCACAAAAATAAATTTAATTACATAGAACATTGACACTGTAAGACAATTACAAAATCAAGTCTTCATAACAGCTAACAACATGCTGACAGAATCAAATCAATACATATCAATATTAACCTTAAATGTAAACAGGTTAAATGCTCCCACTTAAATGGCACAAAATGGCAAATTGAATAAATACTCAAGATCCACTGTATGCAATCTTCAAAAGACTTACCTCACATGCAGTGACACGCATAGTCTCAAAGTAAAGAGATGGAGAAAATATGCCAAACAAACAGAATAAGGAAAAAAAATCAGGGGTTGCTATTCTAATGTCAGACAAAACAGACTTTAAACCAACTATAATCAAAAAAGACAAAGAAGGGCATTACATAAGGGTAAAGGGTTAAACTCAACAAGAAAACCTAACTATTCTAAATATATACGCAACCAACAAAGAAGCACCCAGATTCATAAAGGAAGTTTCTAAACACCTACAAAGAGATATAGATTTTCACACGATAATAGTGAGAGACTTACACACATCACTGTCAGTATTAGACAGATCATCGAGTCAGGAAACTAACAAAGATGTCTGGAACCTGAACTCGACACTAGACCGAATGGGTCTAAGAGACATCTACAGACCTCTCTGCCCCAAAACAACAGAATATATATTATTCTCATCTGCACATGGCACATCTCTAAAGTCAACCACAAATTTTGCCATAAAAACAGTCCTCAGCAAGTTCAAAAAAAAAAAAAAATCATACTAGGCATACTCTCAAATCACAGCACAATAAAAAAGGAAATCAATACCAAGACGATATCTCAAAAGCATACAATTACATGTAAATCAAACAACCAGCTCCAGAATGACTTCTGGGTGAACAGTGAAATTAAGGCAAAAATGAAGACATTCAAAATTAAGGCAGAAATCAAGAAATAATTTGAAATTAATGAAAACTAAGACACCACATACCACAACAAAAAGCTAGAAAAATCTCAAGTTAATGATTTAACATCCCACCCAGAGGAACTAGAAAAACAAGAGCAAACCAACCCCAAAGCTAGCAAGAGAAAAGAACCCAAATCAGAGCTGAACTGAATGAAATTGAGGCACGATAGGACCTGCAAATGATCAACAAATCCAGGAATTTGTCAAATAAAAAAATAAGACCACTAGCTACACTAATAGAGAAAAAAGGAAAGAATATCCAAATGAGCACAAGCAGAAATGACAAAGGGGACATTATCACCCACCCTACAGATATACAAAACCCTCAGAGACTGTTATGAACACCTGAATGCACACAAATTGGAAAAACTAGAAGAAATGGAAAAATCATGGAACATACAACAGAGATTGAATCAAGAAAAAAATTCAATCCTGAACATACCAATAATGAGTTCCAAAATTGAATCAGTAGTAAAAAACCTACAGCCAGAAAAAGCTCTGGATCAGACAAATTCTATCAGACACATAAAGAAAAGATAATACCATTACTACTGAAACTATTCCAAAACATTGAGGCAGAAAGACTCCTCCCTAACTCAATCTATGAAGTCAGCGTTATTCTGATACTAAAACTTGGAAGATACACAACAAAAAGAAAACCTCAGGCCAGTTTTCCTCATGAACATACATTCAAAAATTCTCAATAAAATACAAGCTAACTCAATCCATCAGCACATCAAAAAGCTAATTCACCACAACCCAAGTAGGCCTAATTCCTGGGATGTAAGGATGGTTCAACATGTGCAAATCAATAAATGTGATTCATCATAAATACATAACTAAAAACAAAAACCACATCGTCATCTCAATAGACACAAAAATTTTTTTGATAAAATTCTACATTCACTCATGTTTAAAACCCCCAATCAACTAGACATTGAAGAAACATACATAAAAATAAGAGCCATTTATGACAAACCCACAGTCAACATCACACTGAATGGGCAAATATAGAAGCATTCCCCTTGAGAACTGAAAAAGACGAGAATGCTCTTTCTCACTGCTTCTATTCAACATAGTGCTGGAAGTCTTCGCCAGGTCAAACAGGAAAGAGAAAGAAATAAAAGGCATCCACCAGGAAGAGAGGAAGTCAAACTACCTCTCCTCACAGAGTATATAATTTTATACCTAGAAAACCCCATAATCTTAACCCAAAAACTCCTAGAACTGATAAAGAACTTTAGCAAAGTTTCAGGATACAAAATCAATGTATTCAAATCAGTAGCATTTGTGTACATCAACAATATCCAAACTGAGAGCCAAATCAAGAGCATAATCCTATTCATAATAGACACACACACACACATGCGCACACACACACACAAATACAGGAATACAGCTAACCAGGGAGGTGAAAGATCTTTACAATAAGAATTGCAAAACACTACTGAAAAAAAAATCAGAGATGACACAACAAATGGAAAAATATTCCATGCTCATGGATAGGAAGAATAAATAACGTTAAAATGGCCATACTGTGCAAATCAATTTATAAATTCCATGCTATTTGTATCAAGCTACCAATGAAATTTTTCACAGAATTGGAAAATTTCTAAAATCCATATGGATTCAAAAAAGAATCTGAATTGGCAAAGTAATCCTAAGCAAAAAGAACAAAGTCGGAGGCATTACACCATCTGACTTCAAACTACACTACAAGGCTACAGTAACCAAAATAGAATGTTACTGATACATAAACAGACACGGTAGACCAATGGAGCAGGTTAGGGAATCCAGAAATAATACTACACTCCTACAACGATCTCATCTGTGACAGAGTGAACAATAACAAGCAATGGGTAATATACTCTCTATTCAGTAAACGGTGCTGAGATAACTGGCTAACCGTATATAGAAGATCGAAACAGGACCCCTTCCTTTCACCATATACAAAAATCAACTCAATAAGGATTAATGTCTTAAATGTAAAATTTAAAATTCTAAATACCCTAGAAAAAAATGTAGAAATGCCATTCTGCACATCGGCAGAAGATTTCATGACAAAGACTCCAAAAGTAATTGCAATATAAATAAACCTTAGCAAATAGGACCTGTTTATTGAATAAATTACTGAATATTTTAAGTCTACAATTGAGACCTATTGCTCAAAAAAAAAAAAAAAGGTATTTAAAAATATTGCTAGTCATTGGCAATGCGGCTAGTCACCCAAGAGTTCTGATGGAGAGGTACAAAGAGATTAATGTTGCTTCCATGCTTGCTAATGCAGCATCCATTTTTATTCTGCAACCCACAGATCAAGGAGTAATTTGGACTTTCAAGTCTTATTACTTAAGCAATACATTTTTTAAGGCTATAGCTGCCATAGATAGTAATTCTTCTGATGGATCTGGGCCTAGTAAGGTAAAAATCTTCTAGTAAAGGCTTGGCTTGTAAAAGTGGTTTTCTTATGAATGTGAAGCCTTACAGGTAGTACTTTAAGAGAGAAAAAATGATAAATATTTTCATTAGACTTTTAGAGGTATCAGAATCTCAATTCACTAGTCTAAATGCCATTAAAATTATAATTTATGGTAGGAGGTTAAAATATCAACATCAAGAGGAGTATGGAAGACTTTGATTCCAATATTCATGGATGACTTTGAGTGGTTCAAGCCTCCTTTCAGTAGAGGAAGTAACTGCAGATATGGTGGAAATAGCAAGAAAACTAGAATTAGAAGTGGATCCTGAAGATGCGACTAACTTTCTGCAATCTCATTATAACATTTGAAGAGATAACATTGGCTTCTTATGGATGAGCAAAGAAAGTGATTTGTTGAGATGGAATCTAATTCAAATGTAGATGCTGTAAATATTATTGAAATTACAACAAAATATTTAGAAAATTTTATAAACAGTTAAAAAAGCGATAGCAGGTTTTGAGAGAATTGATTCAAATTTTAAATTTTTAAAAAAGGTCCACTATAAGCAAAATGCTATCAAACAGCATCCAACACCACAGAGAATTCATTTGTGAAAGGAGGAATCAATGATGTAGCAAACTTTATTGTTTTATTTTAAGAAATTGCCAAGTCTACCTCAGTCTTCAACAACCACCACCCTAATTTGTCTGCAGCCATCAAAATTGAGGCAAGACTCTCTACCAACAAAGTTTACAACCCGGTGAAGACTCAGAGGATTGTTAGCATGTTTTAGCAATAAAGTACTTTTTCTCTAAGGTATGTACATTATTTAGACACAATGTTATCACACACACAGAATAAAGTATAGTATAAACATAACTTTTACATACACTAAGAAACCAAAAAAATTAGTGTGACTCACTGTATTTCAATATTTGCTTTATTCCTGTGGTCTGGAAGTAAAACAGGAATGTCTCTGAAGTATGCCTAAACAAGAGATTTTACTTTTGACAAAAATTTTTACTTGACCCATTGTAGATTCCAAAAGAAACATTTTATTTTGCTCTCTTAAGTTTTGTTGAAAAATTAACTCACAGGACCCATATTTATGGCAGAAAAAGGACTATCTATTGGAGAAAAAGCATAACAATTATTAATGTGTAAAGGGGAGGAATCACAGAGCGATTTACTGCTTCCCCCATGGTGTGTGGTAGCTTGTATGCTGTCTTGAAGTTACAGAAATAATAGGAGCTCAGAGTATGACCAAAATCAGGTTATAGTGGCAAGATATGCTACGGGCGAGAGAGAAGAGGAGAGTTGGCTTGTAAAAGTGGTTTTGTTATGAATGTGAAGCCTCACAGGTAGTACTTTTAGAGAGAACAACAATAAATATTTTCACTAGACTTTTAGAGGTATCAGAATCTCAATGAATCTTTTCCAAATCTGAACAAGGGAAGGCCTGGCTGCATCAATGTAGATTTTCTACATTTGTAAATCTCTCCCACAAAAAAACAGCTTTACAGGGCTATATCTGTTTGCTTGTTCTTGAATAGTCATCTCAAAATATGTCAGTGAAATATATTTTGAGGAAAAATATTTTTATTTCCTTCACAGTCATAGCTAAAAAAAAAAATAAGGTAAAATAGCTAGAGCCAAAATATTTTTAAAATAACACAACATAGCGTTTTATCTATCTCTCGTTATAGTCTTACAAAGAAGAAAGTTGAAATGGAATATTATGGCATTATATTCTAAGGTGCATAGCTATTTTATTATAAAATGCTATATATATATTTGACATATATGAGTACATTAAAATATCAAATTTTAAAAAATTATAGATAAGATGAAGGTAAGTGTATCAAATATTGAAGGTAAATATCTGGTTTTGTAATTCAGCTGGAAATTTGATAGAGCTAAGCATTTGGGGAAAAAATGGTAGCTTACACTTACACTTCAAATAAAATGCATATTTCAGCTTTTGAGTAAGTTCTATCAACTAAATTGTGCCGTATGATTCCATATTATAACCTTCCCTACTTTTGGCTGTTCTGTTCACCATTTTCTCTCTCTCTCTCTTTTTTTTTTTTTTTTTTTTTTTTTTTTTAAGACGGAGTCTCACTCTGTCACCCAGGCTGAAGTGCAGTGGCCGGATCTCAGCTCACTGCAAGCTCCGCCTCCCGGGTTTACGCCATTCTCCCGCCTCAGCCTCCCGAGTAGCTGGGACTACAGGCGCCCGCTTCGTCGCCCGGCTAGTTTTTTGTATTTTTAAGTAGAGACAGGGTTTCACCGTATTAGCCAGGATGGTCTCGATCTCCTGACCTCGTGATCCGCCCGTCTCGGCCTCCCAAAGTGCTGGGATTACAGGCTTGAGCCACCGCGCCCGGCCCATTTTCTCTTTTTGTCCCAATTCAAACAGCACTATCTCATTTCTGTTCATTATCTTACAGTACAGAACCCAGATAATTATTGCCTTTTTTAGGCATTTATTGAAATGACATTAATAAAGCTAAGGCATTATTTTAAAAGGTTATGCTTTGGCATTAAACTGAACAGTGATCTCTACACACCATAGGAAAACCGCAGTACTGACTATTTATGAGTTTATTTTCTTCATGAATCTATATTTTTTCCCCAAACTTAATTTTTATTTTTTTCTAATGCTGCATCAAAAATTTTATCTATTAAAGAAATTCAGTGTGAAACTGACTCTGCTTCACATTTGCCTTTGTGAACATAATCCAGAAAATATAAGAACTACTCATTTTTTATTACTTAACATGCTTGATCTTTGCCTCCTCATAAATTATCATATTCACTCCAAAGAGTTTATTGCCCTATTTTAATATGCCAAGAACAAGACAGCTGTAAATTTTCTTTTAAAAAGATATTTTTTCATTCACAATAAATATATTTGTCAAAAAGTGATAACATTCATGCTAGTATAAACCTCTGGGATAACAACTTTTCTCCTGATAATAAATGCTGGCTGAGCTTTGTTGTGTGACTACTTATGAAAAAGATATTGAGCAAAAGATCTGAAGAGTCACCTCACTAAAGAAGATATATGGATGGCAAATTAGCATATTAAAAGATGCTGCACATCATGTCCTTAAGGAATTTCATGTTGAAATAAAAATGAAATATCATTATACATGTATTAGAAAGGCAAAAATCTAAAATATTGATACCATCAAATTCTGACAAAGATGAGAAGCAACAGGAATTCTCAGTCATTGCTTGTGGGAATGCAAAATAATACAGCCTCTTTAGAAGTGAAATTTTCCACTTTAGAAGTTGGAATTTTCTGAAAACTAAACATACTCATATCATTTGATCCAGCAATATTATATCTTGATATTCACCCAAATGAGTTGAAAATGTGTATAGACAGAAAACCTGCACAGAGATATTCATAGCAACTTTATTCACAATTGTCAAAACTTGGAATGAATCAAGACAAGATGTCCTTTAGTAGGTGAAATAATAAATAAACTGGCATATCCAGGCAAAGAAACATTTTTTTTCTGTGCTAAAATGAAATGAACTTTCAGGAACAGAAAAGGCATAGAGGAAACTTAAATGCATATTATTAATTCTAGGTGAAAAGAAGCCAATCTAAAAGGGCTACATATTGTTTAATTTCAACTATATGATATTCTGGAAAAACTAAAACTGTGGAGAGAGTAAAGAGATCAGTGGTTGTCAGCATTAGAGGGCAGGGAGGGATGAGAGCACAGAAGATTTTTTAGAATGTGAAACAGTTCTGCATGCCACTGTAATAGTGGATACATGCTATTATACATTTGTCAAAACACAAAGAAAGTACAATAGCAAGACAGAAACCTAATGTAAACTATGGACTTGAGTGATAATGACGTGCATGTAGGCTCAATGATTAGAACAAATGTACCACTCTTGTATGGGATGTTGATAGTGGAGGAGGCTGTGTGGTAATGGGGACAGACAGTAGATAGAAACTCTTCTGTCACATTGTCTGTGAACATAAAACTGCTCCAAATAATATTTGTTTTTGAAAAGTACATTAAGTGGGATAGTAGAAAATGGCATCTAAAGAAATGTTATTAAACCAAAGAAAAAGTCTGTATTTATCCATATCTTGTGAAATACAAAAAAAAAAAAAAAAAAGACTGTGGTTGCTTGACTTAGATGTTAAAAATAAATATGGATATTTCATAGCCATCCTTTAAGTGCTATAGTCTTAGGAGCAATTATTCACTTCTTCCAGAGATTACTGAAGATGAAATGAGCACACATCCCTTGATCTTTGGCCAAACCTTGTTCAGAGACCTTTGGCATTGGAGTTGGCGGAGTGATACAGAGAGAAAAAAGTTTAATGTATCTAACAGTTCTCTATCAGTGGTTGAATTTTTTTTTTTTTTTAAATTTGGGGAAACTGATGCCTTGAAAAACAATCATTAGGTTTTCTAGATATACAAAAACAAAGCAAACAGAAATGGAAATGTTTCAGAACACTGTGCAGTTGTATAAATTACTGCCTTAGTGATGAAGAAAACAAACAAAACCAAAATTATCACCAATACCACACAAAAGCACATGCATGCATGTATTCAGGCACATGAACACACTCAAGTATGAGGCACACAGTATGAAGACATGGCAAGTCTTATTTCAGTAAATTAGTGTACACTTGAGATAGATGGACCAAAACTGAAGAGCAAGAGGTTAATAGAGTAGACACTTCAGCATTGGTTCTTCTTCCAATTTTTTTACTTCTGAAGAATCAACGTGTGGAAGCCCAGTGACATCTTGTGAGAAGCTAGTAATAAGAAGGTTCTTGGGTGATAATATGTGTCCATAGTAAGGGAAGTGACTAGTTTGCCTGACTCTTTATATACTCTAGTTCTTTAAACTCTAGTTCATACCCAGAAGACTGTATGAACATCTGGATTGTAATTTTTGAATGGACTTTACTTTCTCATGATAGTGACTTTTGAAAGTTTGTAGTGGTTACAAGTTTCTGGAAGGAGACTCATGAACAGGGGATATTAACATGTGATAGCCAGAAAGACAAAAAAAAAAAAAAAAAAAAAAAAAAAAAACCATGCTGCACTGGTTATTAAAAATGACTAAAATCGAGGTGGCGGTTGCCTGTAGTCCCAGCTACCCGGGAGGCTGAGGCAGGAGAATGGCGTGAACCCGGGAGGCGGAGCTTGCAGTGAGCTGAGATCCGGCCACTGCACTCCAGCCTGGGCTACAGAGCGAGACTCCGTCTCAAAAAAAAAAAAAAAAAAAAAAAAAAAAAAAAGACTAAAATGACTGATTTCTGGGGATTACACCCGCCCCCCACCACCACCACACACACACATACACAAATAAAACCTGTAGAGAAATGGACATTAGGCGCTGTGGTTAGGAGGAGGTGAGCAAACTAATTGCAATTTGGGCATTCTTGTTATTCATGTTCTTTGATTAAAAAGATTTTGCTTTTTTAAAATCCAAGCTGATAAATTGGTCAACATAAGTTGAATTTATATTCACTTGGTTAAAAAAGAAAAAACACCAGCGCTAACTTTCTATGACTAAGTAGAGAGGTGTTTTGTGGCTTTTTTGTTAGTGTTTGTATATTTCTAGTCATGCATACATTTGATAATTGGACTTAAAAATAAATTCACAAGGACTGTATGATGGAAAAATAAGTTTGTGAATTAAGCTACTTTTATTTAACATTATTCCTTTTCAATATTTTTTTCAAGGGCTATAAAATAGTAAATTTAGGGTTTTACCTTAGGGAGTGTTGGGAAAGTAGAATTCATCATTACTCACTTAAAGAAGACTTACTTCGGTTACTGGATTTCAATGGATACACTTATAGAACATCTACTTTTTAATTAGTAAAAACTGTTTCAAGTTGTTCTGGGGTATTTTATGTAGTCAACATAAAAAAGTAGAAAATTGAAACAACTACTTAGGTAAGTAAAGCATGCTTCTTGACTCTCTTTTGAAATGACAACAAAATTTCCAATAATATTGAAATGTTTCATTTTTCTAGTATCAATTAGAGTGACTTGCATCCAGTTTGTTCACATACAAACGTCCATTTTCTTTACATTTTAAACATATATAATTACATATTTTCTTATTTTTTATTAAGTTTATAATTTATAACTTTGTAATTTAAGTTGGATTATGACCATTAATGTAGCTAAATACCCTCCCTAGAAATATATTACAAACATATGTATTTACCCAATATAGGTTTCTTTTAAAAATTCTAAATAAATGTATCTACATTTCTCTCCAAATTTAAAGTGCCACAGGACATGGAAACAGGAAACAACAAAAAATCTAAGGCAAAAATATCCAGCCAGTAGTCAAATAGTGTTACATTTCAAAAATCTGCCAATTGCTTTTGGATACTGCATCTTTCATCTAATGATGAATGTGGTTTTTCTTAAGACAATTCAATTAAATCCAAATATAAAAACTAAAAATTAAATTCACAGCATAAAACTGCTTTGAGACTCCAAGGACTTGATCTTTGGCATGACATACGGTTTTCAGCTGTTTAAATTGCTTACATTTTTCTTTGTTCATATTTAACGTGAATAATAATACTGACCCACTTCAAACTAAAATTGTGAGGAATAGTTCACCAACTCAAAACTTTTGAGATTTTATTAGACTTTCTAATAGATGTTTACATCATTTTAATAAACTCATATGTCTTTCATTATTGTTAAATATTTTATCATCCTATGTTCTGAATGTTTTGATAGACACTGTATTAAAACCATAATAAATGTGTAGTAAAATTATGACTATAAATTTCAAAACAAAATGCTACTTCAATGTCATGTTTATCTAAGAGTATAATAAACTTTCAATTATTTAGCTCTATCATGCTAGGAAATCATAATCTAGTGTCAACAACTACATTTACAAGATTTATTTTATTTAATCATCAGAAATATAAAATAATATGGTAATTTATTACCATTTCATATATGAAGAAATCAAGCTTCTTTAAAGCAATAATGATACATTAGACATCTTCTAATTCTATCCAAATAGTAACATCTAATAGTTGGTCATTGTGGAAATTTGCAATATTTAAAAAATGTTTACTGTCTTTCCTGTGGGGAGAATATGCATCCTCTCATCTTCAGCTTTATCCTTTCTCACACACATTGATCTCAAGCTTTGCCAGTGAATTGCTTTGGCCAGTGAATTCTGATTGGGAATACTGTGTGCCACTTCAAAACAAGAGCTTTCAGAGTTTCTTTTCTTGCTTTTTTTTTTTTTTTTTTTTTTTTTTTTTTGTATTGGAAAAGCAATGCCCCAGAAGGAGGTTTCTCCATTCGCCAGGTCAAAGAATAAAAATAATATGGAACAGAATGGCAGTTCATCCATGATGGGTATATTGTTCAATCAGCATGCTACTCAAGGGACTGCTAGGTGAGGTACAGGGAGGGGAACACATATTTTCTGTTGTAAGCAACAGAAATGTGTAGTGACTCTTTGTTACTACAACATGAGTTAGTCTAAGATGATATGCAATCATAAAGATTCTGATTGGATGATTTTAACAGTTGTTGGGGAGAACTCTTACCTCATGAGAAATATCATGATATTTTAAATAACTCTAAAGGATATTCTACTTTGTTAACTGATATTCTCCACTTTCTAATTTCCATACCTTTAGCCAACTTCCTTATTTGAAAGTTTTAAACAATAATATCATCTATATGACTATACTTTAAATATTTGATTACATCTTATTCAAGGTTTAACATGAATCATATTGTTTACAGATATGCCAGATTTTGCTAATTCTCATAGTGAGAGTCAAAATTATCTATATAGCTCATTAGCTATATTAAGAGGCTAGTACATTGTTTTTATTAAAAAAAAAAAAAAACTTTACTCTTTCAGGAGACTCTTAACCAAGAAGATAAAAAGTTGCAAATAAAACTTTATTGTTAATTCTAGTAACTTCATGAGCCTTAACTACTCTTTCACATAAACCATTAAAGTGACAGTTTACCTTAACAGATGCTTTAATTCTCTCACCTCAAAATTCTCACCTTATTCTGCCATCAGTCCTAAATTACTAAAATTATTATCACCTAATTGTGATCAATCCCCTATATTTGAACCACCTTAAATCAGACTTCAAAATGTCAGTAAATATCCCAACATTGCCCTTTCTTCTCTGGGATGCTCCTTACACAGTACTACAGAACGATAACCTATTCATCAACAGATTGCTTGGGTGATTTCTTGGGAGCCCAGCGTTTGGTAATAAGATAGATAAAATACTTTCAAAAGTGTCTCTCTAGCTGTTTGGGCCTCTGCATTTTGCTCACTCTGTCCCTCTACTATTAAGAGACAAGCAGAGGAGTTTAAAAATATTTTAATATTATAGTTAAACTGTGACTTAATGCCCTGAAATGTTATTCCAATTTTAATCCACAAGTAGTATATAAAAGAGAAAATAAAATCACATGTAAGTTATTACTTTCAAGTTCTTTCTTTGCCAATATTGAAAACATTAACTTAACCTCTTATTCTTGATAATATGTTAGGAGACTCTGGAGAGGAGCAAATAAACAAAGATTACCAGAGAAGAAAGGAATAAAGAGCAAAAGAAATATAAACATACTAAAAAGTAAAAAAAAAAAAAAGGTTATATATTTTAAATATCAGACAGTGGAAAATAAGTCTAAATGAGGGTATTAGGTGTGCAAAATTTACCTCCACTAAAATACCAATGTTTGGAAGACTGTTATTAGGATCACAAGTTTTTTTATAACTTATTTCGTCTTCTTTCTGCACCCTTATCCACTAGTTAACAAAGAGTAAAACAATGTTGGGTCATGCAGTTTTTTAATATAATCATTTAATGATGGCTATATTCTCAAACATTCTCTCATTGGGATCAAAATCCTTAATTATTTGGATAGTTTTCCTTTCACCTGCTAAGTTAGTCTTATCATGGTACTTTGCTGTTGACGCTTTCTGATTCTCTTTATCAAGAGCTGCGATCCCTATGCTACAAAAGAATCATAGGCAGTTCAGTGAGTTAAACTTCACAGCCTTCTTTACCTGATCATGCTGTGCTATAAAATTGCTGTTACCAAACCGCAGACTTCTCTTGGTTGTAAGTGGAGGGATCTCTTTTCAGGTCCTAAATGGACAGCAGGGCCAATGACTCCTCTTTTTGCCCCCAAAAGTTATTTTATTTATCTAACGCATCATTCTCTTTTCCAAAAAGTGAGAAATCAGGACTCACATAGAAGACTTGTCTCTCTCCCTTTCCCCCCAATACCTTCAAGCCGGGGAATCAACTGACTTTGCTTCCACTCCTTTATTCTTTTTGCTTTGCAGAAACAGGTGAATCCTGATCCCTTTCCTACCACAGGAAACCTGAATTACTGGAGTCCTCTAAAGTACATTTATTGATATAGTAAAGGAGAATAAAGAATTTGGGAAATCCATTCTTAAGACAATATCCAGACATTCAAAGCTATTGTTTCATGCATAATCTGATTTGAATGTCAAAAATATATATACTGCTTATGTATTTCTTTTTGCATTCCATCTGTAACACATTTTAATATTCCTCTAAGTAGAGAAAGTAGGGTAAGCCAGGGCAATGGCCAGTACTCAAGAAATCGAAATAGTAAGACATTATAATTTTAATATCAGTCACTTCTGTTAAAAGCTTATTTAAAAGCTCACCATATTACCATTGAAAAATTATTCTTTTTGCTTAATTTACTATTGCACTTAATACATTTCTTAGTTTTTAAAATTAAAATTAGTAGATATTTTAAAAGAGTAATACAAGCTTCATAATGAAATGCATTACTTCTCTCTTTTAACCTAACAAAATCCAGAAACAATTTGCTAAGAAGTAAATACTATTTTCTGTTTTTAAATAATTAAGGTAAATGCATGAATTATAAGTTCACTTGGGTGTGTTTTGATTAAGGAACACACCCCTTAAGCACACTCCTCAGAGAACATTTTCATCAACCTCATCAACCTTAGAAAATTTCCTTATGTTCCTGTAGGGTCAATTTTCTACACTCCAGAGGCAAACAGTGCTCTGATTTCTATCATGCCATGTTACTTCTGCCTCTTTTCTTAAAATTTATGAATGATTACCTAAACTACGAACCAGTACCATTTATATCTGATTCCTTTCACTTACATAATGCTTTTGAGTTTAATCGAGATTGCCACATGTGTTAGCATTTCATTACTTTGTAATGCTGTGGATTGCTGTAAATACCATCCACTCTTTCGGACCATGGGTTTGGCGTCCTTGGATTTAACCAACCAAGAGTAAAAAATATTTGGGAAAAAAAAATGTGTCTGTATTGAACATGTACAGATTATTTTTCTTGTCATTATTCCCTAAACAAAGCAATATAACAAGTGCTTTCATAACATTTACACTGTAATCTAGAGATGACTTTCAATCTATGGGGGCAGAGTCAAGAATGGGAGATAAGTGGAGGTCTGAGCATCACAGCCGCCCCCTGTTTTCTCTCCCCACCTTTACCCGTCTGCTCAGCTCACAGAATACCTTTCCACCATGACCCCCTCAGCAAGTTCCTGCTGAAACAAAACATCAAGCAGGTGTGCATATCCCTGCCTCAGGGTGGGAAAAGTTCAGGCCATGTGTATCTGGATCATTGTGACTGGAGAATGACTGCACTGCAAGACCCATACCCTGGACAGTGAGCCCAAGTGTGTGGAAGAGTTGCCTGAGTGGAATTTTGATAGCTCTGAAAGCTCCAAACAGTGACATGTGTCTTGTGCCTGCTGCCATGTTTTGGGACCCCTTCCACAAGGACCCTAACAAGCTGGTGTTCTGTGAAGTTTTCAAGTACAATCGAAAGCCAGCAGAGACCAATTTGAGGTACATCTGTAAATGGATAATGGACATGGTGAGCAATCAGTACCTCTAGTTTGGCATAGAGCAGAAATATACCCTCATGGGGACAGATGGGCAGCCTTCGGTTGGCCTTCCAATTGCTTTTTTGGACCACACAGTCCATATCACTGTGCTGTGGGAGCAGACAAAGCCTATAAGAGGAATGTCTTGGAGTCTCATTACCAAGCCTGCTTGTATGCTGGAGTTAAGATTGCAGGGACAAATGTTGAGGTCATGCCTGTCCAGTGGGAATTCCAAATCGGATCCCGTGAAGGAATCAGCATGGGAGATCATCTCCTGTTTCATCTTGCATCATGTATGTGAAGACGTTGGAGTGATAGCAGCAACCTTTCATACGAAGCCCATTCCTGGGAACTGGAATGGTGCAGGCTGCCACACTAACTTCAGCACCAAGGCCAAGTGGGAGGAGAAAGGTATGGAGTACATTGAGGAGGCCATCAAGAAAATAAGCAAGCGGCACCAGTACCACATCCATGCCTATGATTTCAAGAGGTGCCTGGAAAATGTCTGTTTCCTAACTGGATTCCATGAAACTGATGGCAGAAGCGGCCCATCTGGAGCAGCTGCTGCCATGATGCCGGCTGCAGTCAGGGAGGCACCACCCGGGCTCTGTGCTCCATGGAGCAGGCAGGAGCCAAAAACAGGTGGGATCTCTGCCGCCTCCTGAGTTGGAGAGGTGGGAGCTCCACTCTTCCAGGTGCAGCTGTATCCTCCCAGCCATGACTGCAGACCCAGGCATCACTGTACTCTCGGGAAGCTGGGAAGTCCTCTTTCCCCCAGACTCAGAAGTGCCTGCTTGTGCTACCTGGCCTCTCCTGGCTCCTGGTGCCCACTTCGATTTTGGAGCAAAGTTGATGCTGAGCCCAGGCACAGTTGCGCCCTGACTGGGTGTGTGCACACTTGGGGCAGTGCTGACATGCCAGGCTCCTGCAGCCTTGGGCCCCTCTGGACTATGGGCACCTGTGAGCACGGGAGGGAGGCCAAGAGGCATGAAGGAAGCTCCACCTGGGCCTGCAGGCACCCCTCGGCACAAACAGCCTGGACACCTTGGGTGTCTTGCATGGCAGGTTGATGGTGGTAGGAGGCAGAGAGGCTTCTGGAGGGGAAGGGTTGGTTCCCTGGTGAAGCCCCACCTTCAAGCCAGAGAAGGCCTGAAGCATGGGGGCCGGGCTGCTATTCTGCAGAGCGGAATGAGAACTTACGGTGCTTTTTCAGCTGCCGGTGGCCACCCATGGAACCAATCAGCATGCACTTTCTCCACTCTGAAGCCCATAAAAGCCCTAGACACAGTTAGACTCAGGCAGATAACAAGATGACCTGAGGGCAACTAGGAGCTACTCATCCTGGGTCTCCTTTGGTTGTATCTTTTATACTTGCACCAGCAATGAATTATAGTTCCAGTAGCTCCACACTTTCATCAACATTTGGTAGTATCAGTTTTTTACTTTAGTCATCCTTGTGAGTTTGTGGTGACAGATCAACTTTGTATGACATTATAGTTTTAAAGTTGTATTTTTCTGTTTATGAATAATGCTGAAAACATTATCATATACATTGCCCATTATTACATCCTCTTCTATATAGTATTTATTTTTATTGTTTTTTATTATTGGATTATAGGAGTTATGTTATGTTCTGAATTGAGAGTTGTCTGATTTTATACATACACCCCCACATACAGACACACACTCATTACTTCTGCCTCTGTTTCTAAAATTTATTAGTGAAAATCTCAACTATGTACTACTTGTGTCTGATTCCTTTCACTCATACAATAACTTTGAGATGAATTCATGTTGTGTTATGTGTTAGCATTTCATTCCTGTGTATTGCTGTAAGTACTATTGACCCTCCATATCTCCCTCTTTCTCTCTCTCTGTGTGTGTGTGTGTGTGTGTCGAGGGGGGGAATTATATGTTCCCTGTCTGAGATTTACCTATTTGCTTTTTTATTGGAGGAGGAGCATAAGTCTTTGGAGGAGCATAAGTGATTTTTTTTATATCAAATATATCCATTTTTATTGTTTAATAGGCTTTCATTAGTTTCCTATTACTGCTATAACCAATTACCATAAATTTTGTAGCTTAAAGTAACAGTAATTTATTATTTTACATTACTGGAAGTCAGCATAATGAAAATGTGTTTGCTGGACTGCTTTCCTTCTGGAGACTCTGTAAGAAAATCCATTGTATTTCCTTTTTCAATGTGAAAAGGTTGTCTGCATTCTGTAACTCATGTCTGTTCCTTGAATTACCCTAACCTTTCTTCCTTTGTCACATCTGTTCTGAGTCTGCCGCTCTTCTATCCCTCATAAAAGAACCTTTTGATTATATTGGTTCCAGCCTGATAATCTGGTATAATCTTCCAATCTCAGTATTCTTAATCACATCTGCAAAGTCTTCTTTCCATGTAAAGTAACATGCTCATAGTTTCAAGAAATTAGGGCATATATGTCTTCATGGGACATTATTTTGTCTATCATATTACTTATTTGGTCCTAAGAAATATTTGCTTTTCCCAGGATTACAATTGTAGTTTCCTGTGTTTATGCTAGAAGTTATACAGTTATAACTATTACCACTTGATATATTTTCCATCTCAAATTATAATGGTGTAAGGGATTAAAATTCATTTTTGATTCATAGATTTACCCACTATTTCCAGCAACATTTGTTAGAAAATGTTTCCTCATCTCATCAAGCTGTTTTGATACTTTTATCTAAATTTTTTTATCGTGTATGCAAATCTACTTCTGATTCTCCAATTGATTACATAAATAGAAATACCTGTTCACCAATTGTGTGCCTTCTTTTGAGAGATGTCTGTTCAGATCATTTGCTCATTTTTGAATCAGATTGGTTTTGGGGGGTCGCTATTGAGTTGTTTGAGGTCCTTATGTATTCTGGTTATTGATTTCCTGTCAGATAATTTGCAAATATTTTCTCCTCTTCTGTAGGATGTTTCTGCATTCTCTTGATTGTTTTCTTTGTTTTGCAGAAGTTTGATTAGCTTAGTATAGTCTCCTTTGTCTACTTTCACTTTTGTTGCCTGTGCTTTTGAGGTCTTACTACAAAAATCTTTGCTCAGACCAATCGATGTCCTGAAGTGTTTTCTTCTAGTAGTTTATTATTCTACTGATTTCTTCTAGTAGTTTCTTAATTTTGGGTCTTACATTTAAGTCTTTAATCTATTCATTTGATTTTTGTGCATAGAGAAAGATAAGAGTCTAGTTTAATTTTTCTCCATAAGGATATCTAGTTTTCCCAATACCATTAAGGAGACTGTACCTTCTCAAATATATGTTATTGTTGTCTTTGTCAAAAACGAGTTGGCTGTAAACATGCAGATCTATTTCTAAGTTCTCTATTCTGTTTCTTTGGTCTGTGTATCTATTTTCATGTCAGTGCCATACCGTTTTGGCTACTACACCTGTAAATGCGCAGATCTATTTCTAAGTTCTCTACTCTGTTTCTTTGATTTATGTATCTATTTTCATGTCAGTGCCATACCGTTTTGTCTACTATACCTTTGTAGTTACAGTTGAATCTTGAACAACACAGGGGGTTAGAAGTGCCAACTCCCACACATTTGAAAATTATTATATTTTTGACTTCCCAAAACCTTAACTAGTAATAGCCTACTATTGACCAGAAGCCTTATTAATAACATAAATAATGCATTAGCATATATGTTATGCATTATATGTTGCATTTTTACAATAAACTAAAGAAAATAAAATGTTATTAAGAGTCACATGGAAGAGAAAATATAGTAACTATTCCTTAAGTTTAAGCGGATCATCATAAAAGTATTCTTGTTGTATTCACATTGAGTAAGCAGAGAAGGAAGAAACATAGGAGAAGTTGGTCTTGCTGTCTTATAGGTGGCAGCAGCAGAAGAAAATTCAGATATAAACAGGTGGGAATTGAACAATGAGAACACTTGGACACAGGGTGTCCAAGGGGAACATCACACACCAGGGCATGTCTTGGGGAGGGAGGAGTGGAGAGGGATAGCATTAGGAGAAATACCTAATGAAAATGATGAGTTAATGGGTGCAGCAAACCAACATGACATATGTATACATATGTAACAAACCTGCACGTTATGCACATGTACTTTAGAACTTAAAACTATAATAATGAAAATAAAAAATAAATAAATTTTAAAAAAGAAAATTCAGATGTAAGTGGACCTGAACAGTTCAAACTCGTGTGTTAAAAGGGTCAACTGTACTTTGAAATCAGTTTGCATGATGCCCCTGTTATGTTCTTTTTGCTCTGGATTGCTTTGGCTATTCAGGGTCTTTTGTGGCTCCATACAAATTTTAGGATTGCTTTTTTCTATTTCTGTGAAGAATGTCATTGGTATTTTGATAGAGACTTTGTTGAACCTGTAGATTGCATTAGGTTAAGAATGGACATTTTAACAAAATTAATTATTCCAATCCATGAACATGAGATATCTTTCCATGTTTCATGTCCTCTTCACTTTCTTTTATCAGCGTTTACAGTTTTTATTGTCAAGGGCTTTTACTTCTTTGGTTACATTTATTCCAATGTCTTTTAAATTTTTTTTTTGTAATTAACATAAATGATATTGTTCCTTTATTCCCCTTTCAGATTATTCGCTGATAATCTTTAGAAGTAGCAGTAATATTTGTATGTTGATTTTGTATCCTGCAAGTTTAGTGACTTAGTTTTTCTGTTCTGACACCTTTTTGGTCGAGGCTTTAAGTTTTTCTAAATGTAATATAATATAATATAATAATATAATATAATATAATATAATATAATATAATATAATATCCACATACTGGGGCTTATCATAGGGTGAAGGGTGGGTGGAGGGAGAGGATTAGGAAAAGTAACTAATGAGTTTAATAACCCATTAATAACTAATGGGTTTAATACCTGGGTGGCAAAATGATCTTTGCAACAAACCTTCATGACACAAGTTTACCTATATAACAAATCTGAACATGTACCCTGAACTTAAAATAAATGTCAAACAAAAAAAAAAAGATGTCATCTGTAAACAACATCAATTTGACTTATTTCTTTCCAATTTAAATGCCTTTAATTTTTTTTTTCTCTTGCCCAGTTTATCTTGCTTGGGCTTTTGATACAACGTTAAATAACAGTAGTGAAAATGGGCATCCTTGTCTTCTTCTAGGCTGTAAAGGAAAGACTATGTTTTTCTCTATTTAGTATGGTACTGGCTGAGGGTTTGCCCTATATGGACTTGCTATGAGGTATGTTCCTTCTACACCTAGTTTGTTGAGAGTTTTTATCCTGAAGAGATGTTGAATTTTATAGAATGCTTTTTGAGCATGTACTGATATGGTCATATGGTTTTTGTGTTTCATTTTGTTAATGTGATGTATCATGTTTATTTATTTGCTTATATCAAATCATCCTTGCCTCCCTGGGATAAATCATACTTGACTGTCATGTATTATCTTCTTGATGTGCTGTTGAATTTGGTTTGCTAGTATTTTCCTTTTTGAAGATTTCTGCATTTATTTTCACCAAAACTATTGGCCTGGAGTTTTCTTTTTTAATTATATTGTTGTCTGGTTTTTGTATAATGATAATGCTGGTCTTATTAATAAGTTTAGAAGTTTTCCTTTCCTTTCTTTCTTTCTTTTTTTTTTTAAGTTGTTGTAATAGAACTGTTATTAGTTCTTCTTAAATTTCAGCAGTGAAGCTGAAAGCTCCCAGGCTTTTCACTGGTCAGAGACTTATTATTACTTTCATCTCGTTTCCTGTTATCAGGCCTGTTTAGACTTTCTCTTTCTTCTTGGTTCAGTCTTGGTAGGCTGTATGTGTTCAGGAATTTATTCCTTTCTTTTGGGTTTTCCTATTTGTTGATATATAATTGCTCATAGTATTCTCCACTGATTCTTTGTATTTCTGCAGTACTTCATATAATGTCTCCTTTTTCATCTGTGATGTTATTTATTTGGGCCTTCTCTCTTTTTTCTTAGACTATCTAAAGGTTTGTCAATTTTTATCTATCTTTTAAAAAAACTAACTTTTGATTTGTTGATCTTTTGTTATGTTTTAGTCTCTACTTTTTATATTTCTGGTCTGATCTTTATTATTTCTTTCCTCCCACTAATTTGGGTTTCTTTTTTTTGGATTTCTAGTTTTTTGAGGTGCATTGTTGGGTAGTCTATTTGAAGTCTTTCTACTTTTTTGATGTAAGCGTTTATTGTTATAATCTGTTCCGTTAGCATTGCTTTGGGGTATGTGGTATGTTCATTTTTATGTGTTTTGAAAACCTTCCAAATTTCCGCCTTAATTTCTTCATTGATCCATTGATTGTTCAGGAGCACCTTTTAATTTCCATGTGTTTTCATAGTTTACACAGTAATGAGTTGATCTCATTACTGAATTGTACTTTTATTTCATTGTGGTAATAGAAGATATTTAATATGATTTTGATTTTTTGAAATTTGTTGAAACTTGTTTTGTAGACTAACATATATTCTATCTTGGAGAATGTTCCATATGCTGATGAGAAGAATCTATATTCAATAGCAATTAAATAAAGAATTTTGTAACTGTCAGTTAGATCCATTGGGTCTAGAGTGCAGTTAAACTCCAACATTTATTTGTTGATTTTCTGTCTGATGATTTGCCCATTGATGACAGTGGAGTATTTAAGTCCTCTACTATTATTGTATTGCATTCTATCTCTCCCTTCACGTCTTTTAATATTTGCTTTATATATGTGTGTATGTATGTATACATATTTATAACAATTGTTATGTCTTCTTGCTGAATTGACCCTTTTATCGCTATACAATAACAGTTTTTTTCTCCCTTTTTACAGATTTGACTTGAAGTCTGTTTTATTTTGTTGTTGCTGTTGTTGTTTTGGTGTTTTGGGTTTTGTTGAGATGGAGCCTCGCTCTGTCACGCAGGCTGGAATGCAGTGGTGCGATCTCGGCTCACTGCAACCTCCACCTCCCAGGTTCGAGTGGTTCTCCTGCCTCAGTCTCCCGAGTAGTTATGACTACAAGCATGTGCCACCACGCCTGGTTAATTTTTGTTGTTGTTATTGTTGTATTTTTAGTAGAAATGGGGTTTCACTGTGTTAGCCAGGATGGTCTTGATCTCCTGACCTCATGATCTGCCTGCATCGGCCTCCCAAAGTGCTGGGATTTGAGGCATGAGCCACTGCACCCGGCCCGAAATCTGTTTTATCTGATATATGTATTGCTCATTTTGATCTTTTTTGATTTCTGTTTGCATGGAATATCTATTTCCAGCCTATTTTTAGTCTATGTATATCTTTATAGGAGAATTGTTTCTTGTAGGAAACTCTCAATGGATGAAAAACAAGAAAAGACCCATATACTTAGGGTCTTGTTTTTAATCCATTAAGACATAATTTCTTCTTTTGGAGAACTTAGTCTACTTATTTTTCAATTCATTACATGTCTTCCTTTGTGGTTAAGTAATTTTCTCTGCTAGTATGTTTTAAATCTTATTTTTATTTTTAGTGTATCTATTTTAACTTTTTGCTTTCTGGTTACCATGAGGCTTAGAAAAGAATCTTAATATTATAGCAAGTTATTTTAAACTTATGACAATTTAACTTTGATCATGAAAAGAAAAGAAATAACAAACAGAAAAGTAAAAAACTCTATGCTTTAACTTTTTCTGCTCCTAATTTTGACATTTTGCTGTCCCAATTCATACCTTTTTGTATATCCTATCTCATAACAAATTGTTGTCATTATGATTTTTGTTAGTTTTTTTATTATTCATATTAAATATATAAGTGCTTTTTATACCATAAATATACTATTAAAGTATTCTAAATTTGTCTGTACTTACCTTTACTAGTGAATTTCATACATTCAGATATTTTCTTGTTGCAAACTAGCATCCTTTTGTGTCACAGTAAATAACTCTTTTTTGTATTACTTGTAAGAAAAGTCTAGTGTGTGTTTGTTTGGAAAGTATCTCTACATCATGTTTGAAGGACAGCTTTGCTGAGCACAATATTCTAGGGTGGCAATTTTTTTTTTCTTCTTCAGCACTTTAAATATGTTATCTCTACTCCCTCATGGCTTGTGTAGTTTTCATGAAGTCTGTTGCCAAATGAATTGAGTCTCCTTTATATTTTATTTACTTCCTTTCTCTTGCTGCTTTTAGGATCTTTTGTTTGTTCTTAACCTTTGAGAGTATAGTTATTTTATGCCTTTGAGAGGTCTTACTTTAAATGAATTTCTTTGATGATCTTTAACCTTCTGTACCTGGATATTTAGATATTTTTCTGTATTTGGAATGCTTTCTGTTATTATTTGTTTGAATAACCTTTTTACTCCTTGATTTTTTTGAACTCTGTCTTGAAAGTCAATAGCATGTATTTGCTTTTCGAGGCTATACGCTAGATCTTGTAAGCATTCTTTGTTCATTTTCATTCTTTTTCTTTTTTCTTCCACAAGTTTATATTTTTAAGTAATCAGTCTTCAAACTCACAGATTCTTTTCTTCTGCTGTTGAGAGCCATCCCACCAATGCACTTTTCAGCTTGGCTATTGCATTTCTCAACTCCAGGATTTGTGTTTGATTAATTTTATTTTTTGATCTCTTTGCTAAATTTCTCTGAGAAATTTCTAAATTGATTTATTGTATTATCTTGCAATTTGCTGAGTTTTCTCAAAAGGCTATTTTGAATTATTGTTCTGACCCATTTCATCAGGGTCACTCACTGGCTTTTGTTTTGTCCATTTGGGGAGATCACACTTCCCTGTTTTTTCTTCTTGTTGCTAGATGACATCCTTAGTGCAGATTTGACACAACCCTAAATTAAGTTTGGAATGTTGTTGTCCAAGATGGGATGAGGAAATCCCAAAGGAAATATTCCAGCTGTGTGGAAAGGCTGGCCAGGGCTTTGTGTGCAGAGGACCCATGAAGCACACTTCCTACAGTGTGCTGCACAACAGCCACTCTGATTTGGCATTTCCTTTACTCGAGATGAAAAGCAGCTCACCAAGTTTTACACACTGGCTGATTCTAGCCTTCCTTCCACTATTCTTCTCTAGCTGCCCTCAGAAGTTTTCACTTACATACACTACAAACACTTGACTTTCCCATGTGGTAAGTCAAAGATGGTTTTCCTGTGAAGGAACCCAAGATGATGGGAAACCTGACTTTCCACCTTGATCTTACTTTTTCCAGTGTAGAAATCATGAGTCTGGGGGAACTTTCCTCCACTGGACCTGGCAGACTTGGGGAGGGTTGTTCTGATTAGAGAGGTCCATTTCTCTTACCTTTTGCTGGTGTTTTCTCACTTCTTTGTGGCCCCTCAGATTTTCTCAGTGTCAAATTTTAATTCTGGGATATTTCTGGTTATAATCTTGATACCGTTTTGGTTTTCTGTTAGAGAGACTGATACCAGATTGCTTCTACTCCATCATTTTGGTGACATCGTAAGCACACTTTTAATACGATTTTATATTGCAGGATCCTGTCTAGAATACCATATTGCATTTAGTTGTCATGTCTCCTTCAGCTCCTTTTTGCTGGAACAGTTCGTCAGACTTCTCTTGTTTATAATGATGTTGACAGTTTTGAGATATACTCAACAGACATTTTGTAAAATCACCCTGATTGGAATGTACCAATGTTTTTCTCCTGTTTTGGACAGAGTATGAATTTTGAGAAGGAATACCACATAGGCTAGGTACCATTTTCATCCTGTAATTTCAAGAGTACATACCACCAACATAATCAGCAGTGTGGATGTTGAGATGTTGACCATGATTGTCTGGCTAAGGTAGTTTAGTCATATTTCTCAACTGAAAAGTTATCTATTTGCTCTGCTTTACACATTTCACACTTTAGAAAGAAGACATTCTGTGCAGCTCATACTGAAGTTGTGAGGGTTATGCTCTACCTCCTTGGGGACTAGGAGCCTCATGAATTGTTCAGAATTCTTCCATAAGGAAGATCTGTCTCTTCCTCTATTGACTGATTTTTTAAACATATTGAAGCAACCTTGTGTTAGTGGGATAAATAATATTTAATGATATTGTCAGGACTCAGAAAAGAATGCTACAAAATGTAATGCTTTGGCATGCTGAGTGATTTTAACTAAGGAAGAACCAAACACCCTCCATTGCTCCCAATGCACACTCTTCCATCCCTTTGCAAATAAGGGACATTCATCCAGAAGGAATGCAGTTGTCCTAGGCCACCTCCCTATAATTTCATCAAACAGAGAAGATTAATTTACAGGATAGAATACTAGAGTTAACACCACACCTAGACTCCAGAGGAACTTAATCCCAGGGTATTCTCTGCTCTTTTCTCATTCATCTTCCCTAAAAATAATTTACTCTTCCGCTAAAATTGCATACGTCCCTCATTTCCCTCTCCCCTAAGAATAGGGTATTTAAGCTTCAACCATCTGGCCGTTCTTTGAGTTTTATACATTGCATGACTCCTGTGCACTTGAACATTAATATGTTTGGTATACTCTGTCTCCTGTTATGTTGTCTCCTGCCAGTTTATTTCTGCATACTCAATTATCAATCCTTCTAAGAGAAAACTAAAACTTGTACAATATACTATTGATTTAATTTGTCATGATTCTCAAGAAATTTTGAAACACTGTTAATAAAAATTGTTTTTCTTTTCCTTTCCTTGTAATGTTGTGTACAGTCATGATATTATAGATATGCTGGCCTCTAACTAGATGAAAATAATTTGCACAGGGCTTATATTATTTTATCTTTGAATGTTTGATAAAATTCACCAATGAAGTCATCTAAGACTAGAATATCCTTTGGGAACAATTTTGAATTGCAGTTTTTTATCTTTTCTTTTTTTAGAGATAGGGTTTCACTCTCACCCTGTCTGGAGTACAGTAGTGCAATCACAGCTCACTGCAGCCTCAAACTCCTGAACTCAAGCAATCCTCCTGCCTCAGCCTTCTGAGTAGCTAGGACTCCTAGATCAAGTTATTCTCCTGACTAGCTAGAACCCAGCTAAATTTTGTAAATGTTTTATAGAGATAGGGTCTCACTGTGTTGACCTGGTCTCAAACTCCTGGCTTCAAATGACCCTCCTGCCTCAATCTTGCAAAGTCCTCAGATTATAGGCATGAACCATTGCAACTGTCCCCAAAATTTAATTTTTTTAACATATATAAAGTATTTGGAAGTTTTCAAGGATTTTGTGCTTATTTCTAAGTTGTTCAATTTAATGGTCTGAAATACATAAAAACTTCCCAATTGAACAGATCATCTGTACCATTCAACGATCTATTCTTCCTAGTGTTTTTGCTTTTGTAAAGTCCCCTCCTTTTGATTGTGGGATCTATGTAGTAACTTTCTTCTAAAAAGTGATGCATACTTATATGTTCCTTATTTTATGTTCAATAAATGTGTCATAATACTTGAACTTCAAACTCTAAATTTTATTAAATTTCAAAGTACTTTTTGAATAAAACTACCTTGAACTGGAACATTAAATTGCAAAGAATTGAGAGAATCCAAATTTTAGGCTAAAAATAATAGAAAAGTGTGTATCTATATTTATATATAAGATTTCATTGAGTTTTATAAACTGACATATTTTTAAAAATAATTTTTCTTGGTTTGATAGCAAATTCATTTGCAAAGAACAGATGTGTGACTTCTGCAGCATTCTCAAGTTAACATTAAAGAAAACCACTGTCAAATAACAAAATACTTTTGTTATATGATTAAATGAATGCTCATGATTTATTTGATTACTATGTTAATATTTATACATTCTAAGTTCTACTCTGCTTTCTAAAATATTAAGTCAAGTAAACAATCTTGACTGTTGTCTATAGAGCTAAATAATTATTATTGAGCAAAACATTATATATTATTTATTTACAAATTTGTAAGTTAATTTTAAAATGTATTATTTAAAATATTTAATTCATATAAAATTATAGATTTAAGATACAAAGTTATAAAGTTCATAATAAACAAATATCTAAAAACTAGCTTAATAAAATACTACATTGAAATGTTTTTCAATTTTACAGTTAAATGTCATTTTCCACTACTGTAATACTTTGCTTTCAAAACATTTGTGGCTTTATTATAAAGAATTTCACACTTAATTTTTGTTTTAGAAATTTTCAAATGTATGTAAATTACATTATATTTTTGCATTTTTCTGTGCCTTTCTTTTGTGGTACAATACATATATTGTGGAATTCATTTATGTCACTCCATGTAGTTGTAGTTTTTAAATTTCACATATGCAGAGTATTTTATTATATGATTATCCTATAATAAGATATTATATTCAGTTAGGGAATTTCTATGGTTTTTACTCTTATAGTCAATGCTGCTATGAATAGGTAAAATTATTCATTGAGTTCGTGTAAGAGTTTTCTAAGGTAAATACCTAGGAATGAGATTCAATCTTCTATAACAAACCTTGTTGTTTTATATCTTCATCAAAACTCGGAATTATGACATTCAAAATTTTGACCAATTGGTTAAGACTAAATAATATTTTCTCATTTGTTACTTCAGTGATCACTAACATGGTTCACCTTTTTTTGTTGTTGTTGTTTATATTTATTGTCCAGCCTTTCTTCTTTCTCAGAAATTCTTGGACATGCATTTGATCATTATATTCATGAACTTCTATATTTTTAAATTAATTTTAGGACTTCTTTACAAATTCAGGATATTAACCATTAATCAACTTTATTTTTATTCTATACTTGTGTGTCCAGGTTATGGATTGTCTGCTCATCTTCTTTTGGGAATTGTTGATAAACTGGCATTTTGAATTTAGTTTGTGTCAAATTTATTTATTTTTAATTTATGTGTTTTGTATCTTGTTTAAAACATTCTTTATTATTCTGAAGTTTTGCTGTTAATATTCAAGCCTTCATTTCAACAAGAGAATATTTTTGTGTAGTATGTGAAATAGTGACTAATTGCTATTTTAAAATATTATGAAAATAAAAATATTTATAAATGTATTAACACTCCTAATATGGTTTGGTTCTGTGTCTCCACCAAAAATCTCATCTTGAATTGTAATCCCCATGCATCAAAGGAGGGACCTGTAATCCCCACGTCTTTAGAGAGGGGAGTGGTTGGACAAGGGGTTGGTTTTCTCCATACAGTTCTCATGACAGTAAGTGAGTTCTCATGAGATCTGATGATTTTATAAGTGTCTGGCATTCGCCTGTTTGCACTTCTCTCTCCTGCTGCCTTGCTTCCCCTTCTGCCATGATTGTAAGTTGCCTGAGGCTTCCCCAGCCATGCGGAACTGTAAGTCAATTAAATCTTTTTCCTTTATGAATTAGCCAGTCTCGGGTATTTCTTTATAGCAGTGTAAAAACTCATTTATCCAGAGTTCTATCTCCATTTTTTATATGTCAAATTTGCATATATCTCTAGTTGTCTGCATTTTGTTCTCTATTCTGTTTCATTTTTCTATTCATGAACAATTACACATCTTTTATATAGGAATTAAGTGAAAGAGAAAGTGCCTTCTTGTATTTTTAATGAGCATAGTTCTTATTCTTGCTGCTTGTTTTTCCTTTTATAATTATTTTATCAGGTTCCATAAAAAGCAATGTTGGAAGTTTATTACAATTACTATGTAGATGATTGATAGATCGATCAACAAGATAATTTTATTCTTTACAGTTCAATTTTTAATCTATAGGCATAGTACAATTCTTTATTTATTAGGTTTCCCTATTTTAGTTTTAAATTTTCTTCATATAGGCACAGTTTCTATAGTAGACATAAAGTTCTTCATGTTGTCTCTTTTTGGGTTAGCCTTGATAATTTGTAGTTTTTCAAGGATCTTGCTCATTTTATTGAAGGACTTATCTAAAGTTTTACACAATGTTGCCTCTTTATAATTTTTGAGGTGTACATTACATCAAGTAATAGTCTCTTTTTATTATTGTAGTTAACATTTTTGACAGAAGAGTGAATTTGCATAATTACCACCCAAATCAAGATGTATAACAGCTGTATCCCTTTTAGAATGTTCCTCCATTACATGCTGTAGTCAATCACTTTTACTCCACGATCTGGCAATTATCTATTTGTTTTCTGTCGGTATGTTATTACCTATCTCAAAATCATATATGTGTGTATCTAGCCATTTGAGTTTACTACCACTTAATAATTGCTCTGAGATCAATGTACATTGTTGTGTGTATCTGGATTTCATTGTATCTATTGCTGAATATCATTGTAAGAATGTCATTATTTATTCATAAGGTAAACATCATTGTGCTATTTTGATATAATAAGAAATATATATTTCATCTTTGTGCTGGTTTCCTGGCGCAAAGCTCCCAAAACCTTTCCAGTTTTCTTAGAAATAAAAGTGAGAGAATCATCTTTTGTTACTTGTGGTAAGTTCTTTTCAATCATACCTCAGTTTATGCTAATAAAATGACTCTTGGTGGTACCTTGATAGCTTCAGAATAGAGGCTGTTTGTCAGGAGAACAGACCGTGGGATTACAGGATTGAAACTTTCAGCCCCATCCCTGGACTTGTGGCCAGAGAAGAGGACTGAATATTGAGTTATTCACTAATGACCAGTTTTTCAATCAATTATTCTTACGTAATGAGAGCTTGACAAAAAAAAAAAAAAAAAAAAAAAAAAAAAAAAAAAAAAGAAAAAGAAAGAAAGAAACCCTAAATGAAGAGATTTAGAAAGCATCTGAGTTGGTGAACATATTTAGGAGCTGAAGTGTCCAAAGAGAGTGTGGAAGCTCTGTGCACTCCTTTCCCTTATGCCCTACTGAATGCATCTCTTCCATTTGGCTGTTCTTGAGTTGTTCTTTTAAGTAAAAAAAAAAAAAAAAAAACAGTAGACATAGGTAAAGTTGTTTTCTTTTTTTTTTTCTGAGTTCAGTGAGCCATACTAGAAAATTATTGAACCAGAGGAGGGGCTAATGGAAACTTTAGATTTGTAGCTAGTCAGAAGTACTGGAGACGCAAGTACTGTGATTAACACCTGAAGTGAGGACATCGTAGTGGGACTGAGTCCATCACTTCTGGAATCTGAGACAAACTCCAAGTAGATAGTGTCCAAATTAAATTTAATTATAAAACACCCAGCTAATATTAGAGAACTGTTTGGTATGGAAAACACACACACACATACACATTTGGTGCCAAAAGTGGTCTTAAAAAACAGGTCAGAGGTTTTTATACTCCCAGTTTTTGGAGATAATAAAGAAATTTAACATAAATGTTTGAACACAGAATTTGTGTATACATAACATTTAAATTTCTTTTAAGTAAGTACATAGAGGTGACATTGCTGGATTTTATGGAAAGTGTATATTTAATTTTACAAAACATTTCCAAAATGTCTTATGTTTTTCTGCTTCTTTGTGTATCTAATAATTTTTTATCGAAAGCTGGACATTGGAATTTTTGTAGTTTTAGTCGCTGAATTTTGTCATGTTTCTTTAAAGAGATTTTTTCTTTTCTGGCATATAAATAAATTGTTTTAAAATCCTCAACAGTTTAATTTCATCCTAATAGGCCACAATTACACTTTTAAAGTGTATGTCAGAACATGTTGCTTCTTTGCTCAAAATTTCCAACGGCACCTCAATGTCTTTAAAATAGCCAAAAAGGACAAGTATGATCTGAACCGCTAATTAGACTTAGTGCATAAAGTCTTGCTACACACAGGAAGAGGTCAAAATAGCAACATCAACAGAGTTTGGAAGATGTCAGTTGTAGCCTTTATGGATGACATTGAGAGGGTTCAAGACTTTAGTGGAAGAAGGGACTGCAGACGGGGTAGAAATAGCAAGAGAACTAGAATTAGAAGTAGAGCCTGAAGATGTAAGTGAATTTCTACAATCTCAGGAGAAAAACTGAATGAATAAGGAATTGCTTCTTTTGGATGAGCAAATAAAGTGGTTTCTTCAGGTGAAATCTACTCCAAGTGAAGATGCTGTGAATATTCTTGAAATAATGACAAAACATTTAGAACATTTCATAAACTTAGCTAATAAAGCAATAGCAGTGTTTGACAAGATTGACTCCAATTTTGGAAGGAACACTACTGTGGGTATAATGCTACCAAAAAGCATCACATCCTACACAGAAAGCTTTAATGAAAGAATCAATTGGTGTGGCAAACTTCATTATCGTCTTATTTTAAGCAATTCCCACAGCCATCTCTGGCTTCTGCAACCACCACCCTAGTCAGCAGCCATCAACATAGAGGCAAAACCCTCTACCAACAAAAAGATTACCCAACAAAAAAAACCCAGTGAAGGCTCAGATGATCATTAGCACTTTTTAAGCAATAACAGATTTTTAAATTAAGATGTATACTTATTTTAGACATAACGCAATTGCATACTTAATAAGCTATAGTACAGTATATATGACTGTAAGTCATATACGTGTATATACATTTTATATGTACTAGTAAACTAAAACATATGTGACTTGCTTTATTGTGGTGCTTCTTTTATTGTGGTGGTCTGGAACTGAACTGCCTGTAAATGCTAGATCTGATGTATTGTGGTATGAACATTTGCAAAACTGTTAAATATTTTTCAAAAAGTGATTCATGCATCCCAAATGTACTAAAGAGTTAATCAAAATAACGGCAACATGCTCACAAAAACAAACTGACATAACAAATAAAATAAACAATAAAATGCCCGTTTATGCAAAATACTAATTAGTTGACAACTACTGTGACCTATTATAAGAAATAACTCTAAAATTTTTATTAGAGAAAAATTATGTGATTTGATTCCACTAAGTTAAACAAGTTCTCAATTACTGCAACCTGCTTTTGAACAATATTCACTGTCAGTCACATGACAACAAAGCTGTTTTTAAAGGTCTTATAGAAGAGCTGATGTGCTTTCAAAACCTTATTTATGCATAATATGTGCTGTGCACAGCTCATTTCTTTAATCTTGTTGAAAAAAATGCACAGCTTCTTCAGTTGTTGACTACTTCGGTATTTTGAAATAATTATGTGTTATTTTCAGTTCAGTGATAGATGGAGTATTTTAAACACTTGAAGTTGATTTTTTAATGAGTAAATGTAATGATATAGTTTGCATGTTATAAAGCTCTCCAAATCTTACAATATGCATGAAGCAACATTTTAAAGACTCTAAGCTACATTTTTAAAGATTGGATGAGAAACTTAAATTTAAATGAAATGCAAAACATTCAAGACTCTAAGTTCAAAAAAATTTAAGAGCAATTTGGCAAGACATTTAGCCTATTTCAATAAAATGAAAGACATTGAAGAATTCTGACTTGTATTTATATGAATGGTAGCCTACTCATTCACTTTTACATTTATTTATTAAAGAATTGACAACGAATAAGTAAAATGTAATGGAAAATATGAAATGAAGTGATAAAATTAACAATAACATAAATAAGAATCATTTTGACTTTTGGAAGTAAATTATAATAAAGTAACTTTTATATCATACCAAAAGCAATCATTTGCTAAAGGCAAGAGATATATTTTCATAAAAATTATATTATATGTGAGCATTGGAAAGTATTTGTTTCTTAGTGATTTGATCCAAGTTACTAACCTCCGTGAGCATAATATAAAATCATAGTAGTTCATCCTGTAATGAAAATTCAAGAACAAACTTAATTTAAGGATTAAAGAGAGTTGCCAGTGCCAAAAGCCTTTAAGTTACTATGCCAAAACTTTTGAAATGCATGGAGTGCTGTTCATACATATATGAAAAATAACAATAAAGGTTTTCTAAAATTTTACCACAATCTTGACAAGTTGCTTAAGATTTATGATAATGAGTTTTAAAGTTAAAAAAAATTTCTAAAGTATGAATAATAATTATTTACAAACAAATTTCAATTGCACTAGAAGAAATATGTATTATTTTCTAGCCTCTGTTTTAAAAATAATATTACAAAATTGTTGACATATGCAGATACACTCAAAGTATATGTAGCCAAAAGTGCAGAAATAAGAGGCAAAAAGCATGTTATTGTTGATGATATTAAACTCTATTGTCTGTGATTATAAAAGCAAAGTTGACTAACTGACCTATTTCAATTTTGAATCCAACACTATGGTTTCTTTTAGTACTCCTTACATGTTTTTAAAAACAAAGTATTCCCTAACTAAAACAAAATGTACAGAACTGGTAAAATACCTATGTTTTTGTCTTAAACCTTATATATTTTAGAATAAGAGGAAAACAGGTTAAACAAAGCCTAGAAAGGCACTAGAGAAGTAATAGGGATTAATGAATAAAAAACACTTTGCTTTGCCTATAAAACAGTATGTCTGTGATTGAACACTTGAAACAAAAGGAAATCTAAAATCTTAACATAAAAATAAAATTTAAATCACGAATTCCTTTCTAAAACAAATTATTAAAATTAAATATAATTTATAATATGATAATACTTTTATTTTTGTGAACTGTTACTATGTGTCCCCCACACCCAAATTTGTATGTTGAAACCCAAACCCTCAACATGACTATCTTTGAAGATAAGGTCTTTATTATTACAGTTATGCAATAATGTTGAAATGAATGCATAATGGCGGGCCCTAATTTAATGTTACTGGTATCCTTATAAGAAGAGAAAGAGCCATGAGGGATGTGTCCACAGACAAAAGGCCAAGTGAGGACACAGAGAGAAGCTGGCTATGTGATAGCCAAGGAGAGAGGCCCAGGCGAACCCAGCCAATACCTTGACCATGAATCTTCTCCAGAGCTTTGAGAAGATAAATATCTGTTGTTTAAGCTACGCAGTTTGTGGTATTTTATATGGCAGCCCTTATAAGCTAATACAATACAATAACAATAAATTAAAAAATTAATTAAACTTTTTTCTGTCTTATGTAATATCTACAATTATAAGTGAAAACATGTACTTTTAAATGAATTACTTGAATTTTGAGAATTAGAATTTAGCTTTTACTTGTCTCTATGGAAAATAGTCTACTAATTGCAAAGTGCCAATAACTATTCCAAAGTGGCCTGATCATTGATAAAAAAAAATATTCAGGGTTCTATGGTGATTTTTAGAAGGAATGTAGTCTATAGGTTTATATGTAAATGAAATAATAAAATCGTGACATATTTATACCTTCAAAAAAGGATTTGCATTACATCTAAAAAGACAGATTTATTTGTAGCTTTTTAAAGCCTCAATTTTTAATTATTTCAGCAAGTCATATTTTGATTACAGATAGTGACTGATTTTAATAAAATGTTAAATAAAACTTTATTTTTAATTTCTTTTTAATTAACTTGCAGAAACAACTCTGTATGCTGAACATACCCAAGGCACTTATTAAAGTTTTAGTCTGATAATACTGTAGGCTTGAGGGGAAAATGAGAGTAGATGCAGAAAGCATATACGGATGCCTTAAGAATTAACCATGTTGGTAATAAGCAATAAATGTCTTTATAACATTTAACATGTATTATTCACTATTCACTATTATACTCACTGCTATACAGTACAATTCACTATTGTATACTATGTTGCTTCATGTTGGTTGGATTTGGCTTAAAAACAGTCAAGAAATCTCATGTTATTTTCTATTATTAAACAGAAAAATTAAGACGATAATACAGATAATTCTTACATATACCCCTGTAATCAGTTTCTTCTATTATTAACATATTAATATGGAACATTTGTCATGTGATGAAGCAATATTGATATATTATTATTAACTAAAGTTTATATAGTCTATTCACATTACCTTAGTTTTGTCCTTTTGATGTTCCACAATCCCACGTAGATTAGCACATTATATTTAGTTGTCATGTGATGTTATGTTCCTCTTGGCTGAGTCCATTTCCCAGACTCTCCCTTGTTTATGGTGTATTTGACAGTTTTAGGGAATATTGGTCAGGTTGGAATTTGCCTGATTTTTTAAATGAATAAACTGGAATTATAGGTTTAGGGGAGGAAATGACAGCATTAAAATGCCATTTTTATTATGTAATTTCAAGGATACATATTTTCAACAAGATTCAACATTAACATGATTGTTAATGCTAGTCTTGAATATCTGAGTTAAGTAGTATTTCTCAGATTTTTCTAGTTTAAAGTTACTCTTGTTTCTTTCTCCTTTCCCTACTGTACTGTTTAGGAGAACATCACTAGGTATATCCCACACTTAACAAGTGCAGAATTGTGCTGGCCTTCTTCAGCATGAATAAAATTTCATAGTTTATTTGGAATTCTTCTGCATGAGAGATTTGCCTTCTCTACCCCATTAATTAATTTTGCTGATCATTTATTTATATATATATATATATATATGCATTCATTAACATTTATTTTATACTTTGAGTTACAGCCCGACAGTACTACTATTTATGGTATTGCTCAAATTGTCACAGATTTGGCACTGGAAAAACTCATTTAATTGGTTAGTATTCCCCCTTCATCATATCTGTCCCAGAATGGAATTTTTTTGTTGTTGTTTTTGCACATTTGGTTTATCTTGTTATTGTGGTTGTTTTTAAGTACATCCTTATTTCATAGTGGTATAAGATGTTTCAGGTTCATCTAATATATTTCCTGCCACAATTCTAGAAACATTCATTTCTCCAAAAAGCCCTGATTCATTTTATCGGAGGCTCTTCTTGCCACTGGGGTGTCATTTTTTAGGGCTCTTCAGCTGACAGAAAAAACAGAGATATAGACAGTAGCTTGGGTGTGTGTGTGTGTGTACATATATACATATGTATAAAACTATTAGTATATGTAGCCATATGTATCTATATTAAGTTAAACATGAGTTCTTAACACCTGTTCTGACTCTATTGCCACATAGGTCATTCTAGCCTCCTCACCTTTATGATATTTGAATTTCCACACCGACATTGAAATACTGGGGTCTGAAATTCACTATGCATTTAATTATTCAATTCCAGTATACATGTATAGCAGTGTCAGATTTATCATTACACCTTGTGGGAAAACCTAAGTACACACTACTTATGTGTGGTTCTTTTTTATTTTAGTCTTAACAGACTCTATTCATTTATAAAGTTACTTAATTCAGCACACTTTCCCCCTCCCTAAATTCCTTGAGATTATTTATACATTTTTAAAACAGTTAGAATCTCTTATCATGGTCTGCCTCCTTCCTTCCTGTGATCCTCAGGTACATTAAATGTTTTTTTTTTTTTTTAAGTTGTATATTTTAAAGTTCACTCTTTATAAAGTTCTATAAGTTTTGATAACTACTTAATGTTCCCCAAAGAAAAAAAATAGTTCTGGAAATAGAGGAAACACTTTCTAATTCATTTTATAGGGACAGAATTACCCTAATACTAAAATCAGATTAAATCATGGTAAGAAAGAAAAAAAAAAAAAGACCAATATCTCTCATTAACATAGAGGCAAATATCCTTAACAAAATATTAGTAAATAGGGTCCAGTGATAAATAATGAGAATTACAGAGTAGACCAAGTGAAATTTGTTCTGGTTATGCAACTCTGATTTAATGTTCAAAACCAATCATCATAAAAGTGCCAAAGAAGAAAACATATGATAATAACAATTTATGAAAAAAAATCATGTGATCAAATCCAACACTGATTCATGACAAAACTTTCAGTAAACTAAAAATAGAGGGGAACTTCCTCAAGTTAATAATAAAAGAAGAAACTTTGAAATATCTATAGTAAACATAATTAATGATAAAAAAAAAATGCTTTCCCACTAAGATCAGAAGCAAGGCAGATTTGTCCTTTGCTACCATACCTCTTCAACGTTGCACTCAAAATTTTAGCCACCATAAATTTTAAAGAAAGCATACAGAGTGTTTAGACTTGACACAAAAGCACAGTCCATCATTTTTAAAATGATAAAATTCAGTAAGTTTAAAAAAAGAATCTATGAAAAGATAAATAATTACATCTGAACATACTGTGATTTTATATCTTAATAATAGAATGACAAACAATTCAATAAAATTGGGCAAAAACCATTGAAAAGACAATCTACAACAGTGATAAGTGAGCATATAGCAATTAAAATAAACTCACCATTATTAATCATCTGTGAAATACAAATTAAAGCCACAATAAGATACTATTATGTACCAACTAGAAAGGCTAAAATTTAAAAGATTGATAACACCACATATGGGGTAAGATGTGGAATAATTGACATTCTCACAAATTGCTGGCAGCAAGTTAAGTGGTAAGACCTCTTTGGAAAATAGTTTGTCAGATTTTGTAAAGTTAAACATAGCTTTGAGCAGAATTGATTCACCAATCCACTCCTAGGCACTGATCCAAAATCAATGAAAACATATAGGTATCTACACTAAGGCTCATACAGGAAGCTTCATAACAGCTTTACTTATAATTGGCTATTTTTCCATTTAATAGGTGAATGAATAAACACATTTTAGTGCATCTGTACAATGAAACTACTCAACATTAAATGAAAGAGCTGCTGATACCTACCACAACATAGGTTTCAAAAGATGATAGGTGCAAAATAGTACATACTTTATGATTCCATTTGTATCAAGTTTTAAATGAAGGAAACTAATACATAGTGAAAAAGAAGATCACTGTTTGCCTGGGATCTGAGGAGAGTGGGGCTGTATGTGCAGGTGGCTAAGGAAACATTTTAGAGTGATAAAAAATTTCATACTTTATGTGTAGTAGCAGGTACACCATTGTATATCTTGTCAAAACTGATAGATATAAAACAGGCCTTTATATCCTATATAAATTATGACTCAGTAAAGGTAATTTTTAAAGAAATAATTATGAGATTTAGCCATTATAGCTTAAAAAAAGAAAGTAAGTTAAAAGCATAAAATATTAGCTCAATTTTTGATATGTTGTCTTTCATCTTCTGGGAATTTCTGATAGAAGTGTCCTCGTGGGAGTAAGAACTTCTGATCTGTACTTCATAGAAACTGATAATCTGTCATTCATAGGTTTGGATAGATTCAAAACGGTGTGTTATTAAACTCATAGGAATAGATAAAATTACCTGTGAAGAATGATTTAGTGTGACAAAATCCTGCTACAACCTGCTGGCGCTAGTGCAGACATGACTAATCAACCTAATTCCGAGGCAGGGACATCACATACTTAACAGAAGCATCTCAATGCCATAATCTCAAAACACACACCTAATGTGCACAGCTGACTACCTCCAATCAGCACAATGTTTAATCAATAGGCAAACCCAGGAATCAACAGCTAACCAACAGCATTCCAGGTGGTCCCAGGTCTTTGAGCTTTAAAGCATTTATCTAATGTGTCCTCCCCTGAAATGTATGTCAGAGACTAACTCTGAACTTCATCATTCTGTATTCAAGCTTTGGCATCTGGGAGTGTATATGTATGTATGTATGTGTGTGTGTATATATCATATATACGCACACACACACATTAAAATATATGTATATATTTAAACAATGAAAGGAAGATAGAACCCTGATACTCATTTAAGACCAAAAATCGAGTATAAATAGTCAATGGAATCAGAGGTACAAAGAAAATGAGAAGCATGGTAAAAATAATTTTCAAGGATGGGAGTAGTTCATTATCAAATGTGAAATTCTGGAAAATCTCAGTGGCTACAACACTAGTTAGTGAAACTGAATTAACCTTGCATCATTAAATAGTGAACACCAAGTTGCCAAATTGTGACAATTAGTGTAAGTAATTATTTAAGAATGATACAGGCCGGCACGTTGGTTTATGCCTGTAATTCCAGCACTTTGGGAGGCCGAGGCGGGCAGATCATGAATTCAGAAGACTGAGACCATCCTGGCTAACACTGTGAAAGCCCATCTCTACTAAAAATACAAAAAAAAAAAAAAAAAAATTACCCCTGCGTGGTGGCGCGCACCTCTAATCCCGTTCCCGGGTGCTTGGGACATTGAGGCAGGAGAATCGCTTGGACCCGGGAGGCGGAGGTTGCAGTGAGCCCAAGATTGTGCCACTGCACTCCAGCCTGGGCGACAGAGTGAGACTCCATCTCAAAAAAAAAAAAAAAAAAAAAAAAAAAAGATAGAAAGAAAAGGTTGATAACTAGAGAGGCTTGAGAAGGTTGTGTGAAAATATAACCAGAGAAAAAGATAAGGACATCATATCAGATACATGATAATACCAATAAAAATGAAAGTCGAAAGCAAAATACTAGCTGCTGAATGTATAACTGGCTACTGGCTATCTAACCAAATTCTGACTGTGATAGGTGTGCCTGATGTTCTCGACATGTAAATATTTTTTATAGGACCTCCAGTTTTCAATTGAAAAATAGTATCTTACATGAAGTGCATAATTAAAGGGAATATATTAGATTAATATATTTTTAAATTTTTTTTTTTTTAGAGACAGGGTCTCACTCTTTCACCCAGGCTGGAAGTGGTATGGTCATAGCTCACTGCAGCCTCAAATTCCTGGGCTCAAGCAATCTTCCTGCCTTGGCCCGCCAAAGCACTGGGATTATGGGCACGAGTCACTGTTCCCAGCTCCAGGTTAATATTATTGGTGCTACTAGCTAAATTATTCTAAAAGTGAATCTTCTCACCTTTATTTTTAATGTCTTTAAATATGGATAGAAACAAAAAGGAGGAAATGAAAGAGAAGCAGATAAAACTGTTTTGTCCTAGCGTGTAACTCCTTTGCATTTCTTGTTTTTCAATAAGAAAATGACAACTTTTACCTCTTAATCTTAGCTTTGCCCTGTTAGATATGTATGTTATTTGTCTACTATCTCATAATTTATCTTTTAATATTATATGTTTATAATTAATGTACCCCAAATAGTTATACTGTCCATGGTCTAAAACAAAACAAGTTTGCTTCTAACCAAGGTTGTAGTTTTGTAAATCTTAGCTCTAGGAATAAAACTTTTAAAGAGCATATGCCAATTATGTGTATTGTGTAAAGTTTTAACAGTATATAAAGTTGTTTTGTGCTAAAGTCAATGGCATTAATAAGAGATAATTTATTCAGATAACTGTGTGAGAAAGTCTCAAAATATTTCCAAGCAAGTCTGACTCGGCAAATCAAATATGAGTTTCCTATAGGCTGAAAATCCTACCAGATACAATCTATACTTTTAAAAATGAAGCTTGTTATTTGGCTTCTTTTTGTTGAACTACAGGGAGCTATATAGGTTTGCTGTTACATGATGAGAAAGGATTTATTGTGAAACACTTTGAGTGCTGTAAGATAAAATGCTCTATTAGGCTACATGTACACAATCCTGCCACTTCCCCTTTTATTAAAGACCATTTCGACAGTCCAGTCAGGACTTTCTGAGGTTTGGAGAAGTGAAAAATGCTCTTCAGTGTGCCTTCACTCACAGAGGGCACAGACAATCAGGCACCACATTTGACCAAATACACTCTCAGGATTGCCAGCTTTCTGTAGCAAAAACTGGTAACTACTTTCTCCAGCTTGCAGAGAGAACATTTTAGAGTGAAAGTACCAGGTGTAGGCTTTCTCTGCACAAACATATTAAAATTTATATCAATGTATTTCAAGAGATATTTCCTAAATATCTCTTTCAAATATCATTTATGAAACATGTAATGCCCATTTACTATATGCAGGCCATTGTGCTAAGCACTTTATGTACATTATTTTATTTAACTCTTACATAATCCATATAAGAAATTAACTCCAAATAAAGATGAAAATATGCCAGACTAAGCAATCTGTCTTGTGGAGTCATTACTTAGAATTCAGGCCAGGCATACTTCAAAGCAACAAACCTGTAGCAGCCTCAAGCAAGTGCGATCATGAGAAATTTAGAAATATTTAGTTTTTAATATCTTGAGTTAAGAAAATTGATTTTAAAAAGCTCATTATCTGTGTTCAGCTTTTGTTTGGTGTTAGCAAAGCAATATAAAGCAGTAGTTGATCCAAAACAGTTCCCCAATTAAAGTGAATTAGGTCTATATTTAAAAACATCTGTCAAATGTGGGTCCCTGGTTCTGATGTGGAAAACTTGCCCTGACCTCAATGGTAAGTGGAATGAAAGCCATTTCTGTGGTGGGGAGGGTGGAAAGGCTATCAAGACATGCTGCCACAATCACCTCCTTCTTGTTCAAATGATGCTATGAGACCCCATTCAAGTCTTTGCATTCTTCTTCAAACAAATCTACTGGATTTAAAGGCCCAAGAAAAGCCTGACCATAAATTCAGAACTGTCCCTCCCATCGCAACTTCAGCCAGCCATCTGAGCCCTCAGAGAGGATGCCAAAACTGTCAATGCCATCTTGAGATCAACATGGCCCTTATTCCTGGGTTGTTACAGGTGGTTAGTGCTAATGCCCTCTGCTTGATCTGCTGCATCCCTGGTACTAAGTCACTGCTTTGGAGCTTGAATATTTGGGTTGTTTAATTTCTATTTTTTTAGCTGAGTGATTGGTGGGGTGCATAAGAGTTGGGCAAGAATATGCTGCAATGATTAGGCATGACTGTTTCCATGACGCCATGACCACTGTGAAATTTGTTAAAATCCTAGTTTCCATTTCTGTGCTTAAGACCAATCCCCAAATGGGGTGAGGTCTTAGAATCTAAGACAACCTCCAGTTGCTAAAGGTACCATGTTACTTGTCTATAAAGTTGGGAATTTTTCTAAGATAAAAACAATATTGATTGGCTCTTTATCTCACAAGCTTAAGAACACTCTTTTTTCTCTAGCCAGCTTAGCACAACCCAGCAAAAATAGGAAACACTGGATAAATCCTGTTGGATAACTGCAAATTGACGAACAAATGAGTTGATAACTGTTTTTATCATGTCTCTTCAGATTCATTTTTTAATTTTTTTAAAAATCCAAATTTATGTTTCACAGAAAATATGTACTCATGAATCATTTCAAAGCATGCAGTATTTCATAAATTCTTCTCCATAAGTTTGCTGCTGTTATTTTCACCTTGCATTGCCATTTTCTCACTTTATAAATTATTGCATTGTTCAACACAGTTTCAGAGAGAGAAAAGACAATTATGTATACGGCTATAATTTATATACAAATTTGACTTAAAATCTCATTACCTTTGTTATTTGCTTCAATATTTTAGTAATTGAAATACTCAATATAATCCTCAGACTAGGAATGAACAGATTTTTCTAAGGGCAAATACTTTGTCAAAATCCATATAAAAAACACACTCCCAAGAAGTAAGAACCAATGCTAATAATTTTCAGATGCACAGGTAATTTACACAGTGCTGAGATCTGACCAAAATTTGCTGAACAAGGGCCGTATTCCTGAATATACTGTCAGTCTGTGTAATACATAAGATACAATAGTGTCACATGATGACTACTTCATGAGAGACCCATGTGAAAGCTTTGCCAAAAAGAGAAATGATTTTGTTATGTAAGTGCATGACCCTGGTAGAAGGAACATGATTTTTAAGCCAGCCATATAGAAACCTCAGAGTGATTAATAAATCCTCTCTAGCCTCATTCTTCCCCTCTCTTTGTTCCAAGTTTTACCTCTTAAACTTGTATTTATTCATTTCTGTCATGGCTACCATATGTAGGAATATTGTTGTCAGGTAATATTATATGAGGTTACAGCTATTAGAATTCTGTATGTAGTTAGAATTCTCTTTCAGAACCAGGAATGCATGCAAACTTTTAAAACATCAAAGTCCTTATTGAGATCTGTTTCCCTGTGGCTATTGAGAACATGTTAATCTTAATGTTATGCTGTGAAGTAATTAGATAGGAATTATAGAAAGATAAGAACAAATTGTGAAATAGCCTCCATGAAAAATGACTATATATTTGGAAATTTTGTGTTTTGTGAGAAAGTACATATTTGGCAACATTTTGGGTTTGTTTTGTAAAAAACATTTTTTATATAAAGTAAAAGTCTTTGTATAAAAATATTGTTTAAAATAAAAATATCAGAAATAAACTATTTTCAGAAAAAAAGTCATAAAGTCAAAATAGATATAGATTTCCATAGTGTGTAGATAATAATGAAATCTTTAAAAGTGAATGAAAACGGACATTCAGAGATTTCAGTAAAATCTGTAAGCACTGGGGAAATATCATGAGAAATAGAGATGAAATTATCTTCTGCTCTCAGAAATATATTTAGATGCATAAGAGAGGGCATTTAAAAATAAATGTTAGAATTAATCATCATTTGATGGCTTATTTTTGGATAAAACACTAAGATGAGAGGGAGAACATTACACAAATAACATTTTTGAACACTGCTCTCAAGAATTTCACATTCTTGTTGATTTAGGGATAATAAATAAAACTACACATAACGTATTTTTTAGTTTCAATGATTATTTGTATACAGTTTATAAGACCAAAATAATATTTTCCCTGTTTTTGTCTTGTCACTATATTTTTTCCTGATTTTAAAAGTAGCTTTTTATGAGTATTGAGGTTACTCTTTCAGAGTGTTTTTCTTTTATTTTCCTTTTTGTCTAGGTACATATATATGTGTGCTTCTAGTTATAATAGAAAGAAACAGAAAATTAGGTCAATCTCTTTTCAGTAAAACTACAAAACTATATAATATAATCATCAGTCAACAAACCACATTGCACCCACTTATTTTTTCATGGCTTTATGCATAATGTTGTCAAATTGACAACAACAACAATAAAACAACAAAGCACAGATAAATAACAGAGAACAGAAACTGAAACAGAGAACCCATGTTTTCCTAGGACTCTCACAAGCCATTCACTAACAATAAGAATGATGAATATGATGACATGCATATCAATGAATTTTCAACAACACTTTGCTTTTTGTTCATGCTCATATTTATCCAGTTGATTAAGACAATTTGCATAATTTAGAGGTAATTTCTTTAGGAAAATCATGATAAAATGCTCTGATTGCTGTATGCCAAGCTCTTTACACATGGAAGTTTTTCCAAGGAAGCCTAAAAATGAACAGAAAAAAAAGGTGAAGATATTTGTACGCCCCAAAAGTAGTTTTCAAAATCTATCTATAACATTCATCTTATTAAGTGTTTAAAGCATAAAAGCCCACATAACAAAGGTATGATTTAAATAATAGCCCAGTATTTCATTTTGTGTTGCCTCTGAGTATGGTAGGCTAACTGTGAGACAGTCCTCAATTATTTCCACCTTGTGTTTATGTCTTTTGTCTTATCCCCTCCTCAGGAGTGTAGGTTGGTTTTGTGTTTAGTAACTAATTTTTAATGAATAAATAATGTCAGAAGTTGTGAGATGTTAATTATCTAATTAGGTTACAAAAAGACTGTGGCTTCTGCCTTGGAGGCTTTCTTCCTCTGTTTCTTGAATTCCTCTCTCTTGGAGAAACAAGCTGCATGTTATGTACAGTCCTTTAAAGAGATCCACTGGGCAAAAACTAAATGTCTACAGACAACAGACAATAGGACTTGAGACCTGCCCCAGCTGACAGCTTGACCATAGGTTCGTAAGAGTTCTTAAACCAGGAGCACCCCAGCTAATCCATGCCATGTGAGAGTTCCGGACTCACAGAAACTGTAATATAATAAATATTTATTTTTTTTCAGTTGCTAAATTTGGAGCTAATTTGTTACAGAGTAATAGATAACTAATATTTATGTTATTTTTTTTTTATTGCCATTTACAATGCTGTGAAGTGGTAATGCCAGTAGATTACTTCTAAAATCTTCCATGGGTGACTTTGGAGAAGGTTCTTCATACAACCTTAAGAAGCGTACAAAATGTCCATGAACTATGGACTCAGCGTAGGCAGATTTCTTACCTTAAAGATGCCCAGGAAGACAAATTCCAGAGCAGATTCTGTTTAGATGGAATATGTTCAGGGCCTTGGATTGAATGGTTCTGCTAAAGTTCTCTATTTTTGGAATCCACTAAATGACTTCTACCTATAAATTTTCCTATCACTTTGCACTGGGTTAGATATTTTTAGAACTTTTTATTTATTGATATTCAAACATTCGTGAGTGGTAAATTTTATTCTAAATTCAAATTGTAAAGTGCCTAAATGTACCTTGGTATTGATCTATTTGCTTTTAAACTTTTTCATTTACTTTAGAACATTTTAAACTGTAGGATTAAAAAAAAGAGTAATTTCTTCTCCCATCATAAGGTTCATGGCTGACATTCCACAGCAAAGACAGATTAACAAGAGCATAAAAATTATTTCATATAAATTTTATGTGACATGCATGGGAGACTTCAGAAATGAAGATCCAAAGACCCAGGATAAACTGTATTTTTATGGACAGTCATGCAGAAATATGATTGAAAAACAGATGGGTATGATCCAGTTTAGGATCATAAAATGGAGAAAATATTGTGAAGACCATTCGTTTAGATTCTTCTGGGTGTTCCCTGTGACATTTTTCCATTAGGGTGTAGGGCAAGATACCTACCAAATGAAGGTCTTCAGCAGAAAAGGGAGGGGGAAATTTGGACAGAGGCCTTACATTGTGATTTCTCAGCTTCCCTCAGCTTAAAGTACTCAGTCTGCCAAGGTGTCATATTTTGTTCTAAATGCCAACAAACTATTTTTACAAGTTTTAGGTTTGAAAAGACTTCCTGTTAGACGTCCATTACTCTTGTGTTTCATTCTTTTTATTCTATTTGCCTCTTTCCAGGAGGAAGAACATAATAGTCTAGTGTGTAATATATTTACAGAGGTATCTGTTAAAGTTTCATGAATTAAGGGTTAATAACCAACACCACAGTAATGCATCACCTGTTATACAATATTTGCCTGATTTATTAACTTAACACTTAATGACTAACCACTAGATTTGTATGCCAGTTATGTATCCAAGTATATAGTATGGATTTCAGGAGTCACAGAGCAGTTTTGAAAATAATTTGTGGGAAATGGTGACCTTTTCTGACATTACTCAAAGCCTATCAACAAAGCCATAGCCAACCACTAGGACTGACAGAAAAACACTCTCATGGGCTTTACTGAAAGCTGGCAGTAGGTAGATTCAATTGAAATACTGTCTGATATCGAGCTTTCCTATTTTTCTCAAAATAGCCTGCTCTATAGGGAACACGAAATATTAGTGTAATTTGGCCAGGCATGATGGTTCCACACCTGTAATCCCAGCACTTTGGAAGGCCTAGGCAAGCAGATCACCTGAAGTCAGGAATTGAAGACCAGCCTGGTTAACGTGTTGAAACCCTGTCTCTACTAAAAATACAAAAATTAGCCGGGCATGGTGGTGGGCGTGTGTAATCCTAGCTACTTGGGAAGTTGAGGCTGGAGAATGTATTGAGCCTGGGAAGTGGAGGTTGCAGTGAGGCAAGATCGCACCACTGCACTCCAATCTGGGTGACTGAGCAAGACTCTGGGTCAAAAATAAAAAATAATTGTAAATTATTGTAATGATTTTGAGTAAAGTTTTGTAATTTCGAGTAAAGTTTCTATAAATATAATTGGTGTAAAGAGTAAAATAACATAGAAAAGAATATCTAAATGTAGAGAAAGTATCAGTCTAATCCAGTTTTTTGTTTGTTGGTTTTTCGAAAAAACATTATGATTCTTAGCAATGTAAATTTTGGCCTAAAGGTGAGCTCCTTATTATTATGGTCTTTAGAGAGATAGGTGTTTATGTATTTCTTATTTAGTTGTGATTATCCAAGAAAAACTTGTTCAGAGAAGGGAAAAATTTCAGTTGGGGAGCAGGTTATCAATCTCAATGAACTTTGACACAGTGTTTTTAACTCAATTCGCCTAAAATCTCACTTCTAAATTATGAATTAGTGAGTCATAGGGAACTTGGACTTCCCGAAGTTGACATCGGTGCTCTTGACTAGATTATTGTGCCTACAATTACCGTAGCTGCAAAAAACAAAGAGACACAAAGTAAAGAAAAACAAGTTTATTTGTAAAACTGCAGTTTTATCTGAGTTATCTTGATAATGCTGCTTACTTTTTCAAAATTAACATTTCCCTTCAAAGATTCAGGTGGCCTTAAAACAGACCCTTTCTACAACATATCTTTACTCTGGCACCTAGACTTGCACTGCTCTGCTAAAAGTGAGACTGAACTTGAAATTCTTCTGTGTCTCTTTTTGTTTCTCAGGGACAAATTCTTCTGTGTCTCTAGGTATTTCCCAGGATTTAACAAAAAACTTTGTTGTTCTATATGTCTAAAAGCTATCTAAGAAATTAAATTCAATAAATTAGTTTTGATTAAAAGGGTAAATATATATTAAAATTGGCATTAACAAAGCTATTAACAAGAAAATAGCTTATACATTTCTTCGTATCTGAACTATATTTTGGATCATTTTAAAGAACATCAGTCATTTAATCATCGATGGCTATTACTTTAGGCACTGTTCTAGACAAAATACACATAGAGAAAGTAAGAAAAATGCATGTAATCCCTGACCTCATTGAGACAGTATGCATTATGATTAAGAATTCAAACTGCTTTGGTTTGAATCTTGACTGTCATTCACCAAGCTACAGGAATTTGAGAAAATTGCAAAATGTGTTGTGTCTGAATTTCTTCACTGTAAAATGGAATTAAATATATACAAAACCCATTGGGCCATTAGAAATAAAACATAGAGAAGAAATGATTCTTACTATATATCTTAAATATTAAATTTTAAATAATTGGTAAATATTAAACCAATAATGAAAAAGGTAATGCATCTATAAAGGAGATGTTGAAGTCATTGTTAAAGCATAAAACAAAAATACCTAATTAAATCTACAGTTAAATTCTTTCAAGGCCTGCAGAACATTTTCTGGACATTAAATATTTTCCTTCTTATGAGTAGTAATAAAATTCTTAAAGATGGTGTAAGATCTCCCCAAATAATACTATATATTAACTCTCAAATATATACCATATATTAGTTCTATTAAAATATAAATTTTAGATAAATTAAATTTAACAGAGTTTAATTGAGCAAAGAATAATTTGTGAATTAGGCAGGCCCTACAACCTGAATAGATTCAGAATGACTCCAGGACTACCACATGGTTGGATAACATTTACAGATAGAATACGAAAGTGACTTACAAAAAATGGCAGTGAAGTATACAAACAGCTGGTTTGGTTACTGCTGGACATTTGCCTTCTTTGAACCTGTTTTGAACAGTTGGCTGCCTGTGGTTGACTAAAGTTCTACTGCTGTGATTGAGACTCAGCTACTTGTTATAACACAAGAGTAGGTGTATTAGTCTGTTTCCACGCTGCTGATAAAGACATACCCAAGACTGGGCAATTCACAAAAGAAAACGGTTTAATAGACTCACAGTTCCACATAGCTGGGGAGGCTTCACAATCATGGTGGAAGGCAAGGAGGAGCAAGTAACATCTTACGTGGATAGCAGCAGGCAAAGAGAGAGCTTGTGCAAGGAAACTCCCCTTTTTAAAGCCATCAGATCTCGTGAGACTTATTCACTATCACAAAAACACTTCGGAAAAGGCTTGCCTCCATTATTCAATTACCTCCTACCGGGTCCCTCCCACAACACTTGGGAATTCAAGATTAGATCTAGGTCAGGTCACAGTCAAACCACATCAGTAATTTACAGTCTATTTACACATCAAGTTGGGTCACAGTTCATTATTTATAGAGAAATCATTAGCCTAACCTTAAAATATGAAAGAAGGCAGCTTTAGGGCAAACTTAATTTAACAATAGTATCCTTTTTGAGGTTGACCAAAAATTTACACATTGACATCACTCTGCCATCATTTTAAATGGACTCACTTGGTCTCAAATCCCACTATAACACAGCAGAACAGTATGTTTTGAAAGCTGGGAACAAGAAAAAAGAACAATAAAAAAAAAAAAAAAAAAAAAAAAAAAAAAAAAAAAAAAAAAAAAAAAAAAAAAAAAAAAAAACCTGATTGCTGATTGACTAACATCGGGTTGCTTCAGATTTTTTTTTTTTTTTTTTTTTTTTTTTTGGTAAGGCGCAAAATAAAGGAGACTCCCTCATTATGTTATGTTAGAATCTTCTGTTTTCAGGAGGAACAAAATAATCTGATCTGTTTAGGATCTATCTGCCTCCTTAAAGTTTCAGGTTGATTATGAAACTTAGTATGAATTATTCCATTTTGGTTTGGTCTCATCTGTTGGGGGCCTAGCACAGCACCTAACTCTAAAACAAGGGTCTGCCATTATTTTGTTAAACAGTTCCTCTTTTTTGGTTAGAGTCTCGCTAAAGTGATGATGTAACCAAAACTTAGAGCATTTGTGCTACTCAATCATCATCCTTTTGTGTTTCGAGTCTCAACACGTCACTCACAGGTTACAGTGTCCTAATAATTACTTATTTAAGTTTCTGTTTTATCAGTCAGACAGAGACCATTCAATATTCTAAAGATGGCTTCATGCAAACATTTAAACATTCTCTCTGTTTCTGAGAGAAAACAGAGTACTCCTATATTAGGAGGATAATACCAAGTATTTTAAGTATACTTCTTAACCAAGGTCCCCATGAACTAAACCAACTAAAACACATCAAAGGATGAGCCAGGTTAAAAGTCTATATATTTTAACCAAACAACCCATTCATTAACTCTCTGGAACTAATTCTCTATCATACTTATAATACCCAATGTAGTCATCTGTGTGCAACCAGAAGTATCAGCAACTGCACAGATTCTTTCTTTTTCAGGGAGTTAGTAACCTAGAGCAATTGTATTATCTAACTTGAGCAAGATAATTTAAATAAATTTGTTGTGCAAACATAGCCTTTGCAGTAGAATCTACTATAGAGCCTATTATTAGGTACACATTTCTAATCATCGTCTCGTTTACATTTACTCCAAACCATTGAACAAAGAGACCTAGCAAATAATGCCAATCCGAAAGAGTGAAGGCCTCTTGGAAATGCTCTTCTTAACCAATATGTAAGTGAAAAGGAGGGGACTAGTTTTCTGTTTTTCATTGATAATGGAACTACACAGTCACCATTAAAATTTTTAGCCCATATTGGCCCTTCATCTTCTACCCATCAACGCATAAGTTTTCCCATGTATAACGTAGAATACAAAATCCTCCACGAATGTGGATCACGAGGTCTGGAGTTCAAAACCAGCCTGGCCAATATTGTGAAATCCTGTCTCTACTAAAAATACAAAAATTAGCTGGGTGTGGTGGCACATGCCTGTAGTCCCAGCTAGGCAGAAGAATTGCTTGAACCCGGGAGGCAGAGGTTGCAGTGAGCCGAGATGGAGCCACTGCACTCCAGTCTGGGTGACAGAGCGAGACTCCGTCTCAAAACAACAACAACAAAATGTATACCCCATGGGTATACACAAGGCCCCTTTTCCAGTTCTACTGTTTATACATTATTTAGGATGTTAAAATTAGCAGTTTCTAGTGGAGTTATTATAGGTTTAAAGAACACTAGAGTACCCTGGCATATAAAACAATTCACAAGAAACTCTGTATGGGCTTTTGGTGAAAACTTTTTTTTATTATATTCTTTTTGGCCCTGTTATTTGTGTTCCATTACAGGGTTAAATTCAAACAGGAGTGAGAACAAGTGGGTTTATAAATCTTACCACAAACAGAATTTTAACAATGGTTACTTTAGAGATATTGCTAAAGTTATCCATTGGGTGAACTAAAAGATCCCATAGAACATGTAAAGATATGAGTTTGGCATGACAGATGGAACGCCACATTAAGCTAATCACAGTAGCTAGTGATTGTGAAATTATAATTATGGGATTATCCCACCAAGCATAAGTAATGAAAAATTAAAAGAGGTTAGTGTTAATACCAGAGAAGTCTTGATTTATCATTTTGATAGAGCTGCCCATATCTAGGATGTCATCTGCTTGCAGGGAGGAATTTCCCTGTTTAGATTTAGCTTAAGGTCTCCAATAGGTGGGCAGTTCCAAACACCTGGAGAGGCGCTTTTGAGTTTGAGATGTGGATTCAAGGTTTGAAGTACGAAAGTTTTGCTGAAGTGTGAGTGGCAGGGGGATGTCTTTGCTGATGACATTTCCAGAAGACCCAAATTTTGGGTTCTAGATCATGAAGAGTTTGATTGTCCTCAGTTAGTGAATCATTAAAATCTTTCTTCATCTAGTGAAAACACAATTTGGCATGATGCATTAAAGCCTTGTAGCACTTAGTCATATCAGTTTAGGAGAGCAGGAGATACCTGAAGTTCCATTATTAGCAGCATATATATTGCCTTGATTATTCCAAAAGTGGTAAACTTATGTTTTTCACTGGAAACGGAGTTGACTGTCATAAATCTGTAATACCTTCAACCAATGGAATCCAGTTGATGCAGATAGCTTTGTCTAATGTTATTACAGCTATAATAACTTAACTGTTTTACAAGTTGTTCAGTGAAACAAGTACCTCTACAGCTTGAGATTTCTCCAGGAATGTGCCATGAGGCAGGCACACTTTCTACTAACTTTCAGCTATTTTAGCCTCAGCCTTCTTGTGTGTGGGTTCAGTCAGGATGGTTGGGAAAATGATAAGATGCAAACCTTCTTGGAAGGCCTGGGGGGTTTGCATAAGCTCCAATAATAAACTTGGCTGAAGGCAGCCTTGTCCCCTTACTTAAATAAATTAGAGAAGAAAAGGAATGTGCTGAGTTTATCTAACTAGCTTGTTTACTCATGTGGTCCTAAGATTGACCTTTGATTTACTGGGGCACTTAATTGCTTTCTACTCAGGAAGTCCACAGTGTCAATTACCCTCTAGTGATGTTGACTCAAGCCTTTGTCAATTAATGTTTACTAGCTGGCGGAGGCCACAGTCACAACTGTTTACAGCACTCTGCTTGTAGTCTGTAAGTGACCTGGAAGCTCCGCCAAACTGACAAGGCAGAATATCTGTGTGTCAGTGTACTTTATTCATCCGTCCTTGGGTCAGGGTCTGTGGGACAGACCCCTGCATTCTTGCATAAGAAAGCTTCTATATAACCTGAAAATATGCATTGGCAATGGCAATTGAATTAAATTCCTCTGTAAATGTTTAAATGGCCCATCAGATAGCATATATCTAACAGAACTTTTTATTTTCTTTTCAGGATTATGGGTTTGACAAACCAAATATTGGTTATAAACAATTTTAGCAATTTTAGAACAGTCTCCACACCACTTTTTAAAAAAAAATTGGGATTATTTTTTCATTTCCATGATGAGTCATGGAGTGCAGAGATTTTAATAATAGAAGCTTTAAGCACTTTAAGAATTCAGGAAGAACAGGTGGCCATTTGCGGTCCCAAAAATCCACAAATAATATTGGATTCATATCCTCTTAAATATTATTTTTTCATGCAATTCAGCTGCATAGCACTGTTCATTAAATGGGCTATCATATGTAATTTGACTTGGATTATGGAAATCATTAAAATTGCATATCTGAATATTTTAGTACTGGGTGATTTAGCATGAAAATCTCATAAAGTATTTCCTTGGCATTTAATTAATTATTGAAATGCTTGGATTAGTAGTTTTATAAATGAGTCATTCTCTTTAATAGATTTCTAGGACTTCTTATTTAGTCCAGTGGTATGATATCAAGGTTATTAGAAACCTGTACTTCTCAGAGACATTTCCACCCTTTCCCTGAAACTTCTTGAAGACACAACACATTAGGATTATAATTGCTTGTAAAGATATTTCAGAAGAAGCATCAGAATTAAGCAATTAATTGTAGACAAAAACACTTACAATGACCATGGTTAATAATGCAATTGACAAGAAAATTTGGTTATTTCTGTGGCCTACAATAATTCAGTATAACTATAATTATGACAGATAATATATACCAAGACATATCAAAATTTTTAGGAACTTCATGCAATTTTGAAATAGAAATTAATAGCATATCCATACAAATATAACTCAAAAAAGGATAATTTTTAAATTTTATAGTGTTTCTAATATAATTTAACATGTTAGATAAGTATGTTTACTATCTCTCTTTTTTATGTTTCAGGAGCCCCCTGGAACATCCCAAAATTTGCTTTGAAGTAAAAAAGACTTAATTTTCTTTTTTTTTTTTCTTTTTTTTTTTTTTTTTTTTTGAGACGGAGTCTCGCTCTGTCGCCCAGGCTGGAGTGCAGTGGCCGGATCTCAGCTCACTGCAAAGTCCGCCCCCCGGGTTTACACCACTCTCCTGCCTCAGCCTCCTAAGTAGCGGGGACTACAGGCGCCGCCACCTCGCCCAGCTAGTTTTTTGTATTTTTTAGTGGAGACGGGGTTTCACCGTATTAGCCAGGATGGTGTCGATCTCCTGACCTGTGATCTGCCCGTCTCGGCCTCCCAAAGTGCTGGGATTACAGGCTTGAGCCACCGCTCCCGGCCGAATTTTCATTCTGAAATTTGATTTTGGGAAGCCTGTCAAATATGTCAACGGTTTAAAATATTTGATCAAAACAGGATCTCAGATCACTGTAAAATAGAGTAATTTATTTAGCCAAAGTGATTATTAAAAGACTTTAAAAAGCAAAAACCTTTACTCTTTGAGAGAGAGTACACTCAGTTTTCCATACAATCAGAAGACCTAATAAAGACAGCAGGAGGCACTCAACATCTGTTGCTTTCTCCCCTCTCTCTCTTTTTACTTTTTTTTAAATTATTTTTTATTTTTTTTGCAATTTACTCAGAAATTGAAATAAACCTTTTACCATCTCTTATTAACACTACACACAAATATTATTTAAAATAGAAAACCAAATTTTGGTTTTGTACTAGTATACTTTTGATACTAAGGATCAATTTTAAAAGCACTTATAATAAATTCATTTAATCTTAGTTTAACCATACAAGATATTTATTTATTTATTGAGACAGAGTCTCACTATGTTGCCCAGGCTGGTCTTGAACTCCTGGCCTCAAGCAATCTTCTTATGTTGACCTCTAAAAGTGCTGGGATTACAAGCATTAGCCACTGTGCCTGGCTTATATTACTCTTTTTTTAAATTTATTTTTATATCCACTTAACTTTATCTATATTACTTCTTCCTTATTTCTTCATTTTGAAACATTTAAATAACCTTTAAACTAGATAAAAGTTATTTTTCTTTTAAGAAAAATCACATTTTTACGTCTTCTTTACAAACTTTCTCACCAAAAACATATCTTGCTCTTTCTGTAAAATTTATGTACAAGAACCAACCCAAATGTCCATCGATGACAGACTGGATTAAGAAAATGTGGCACATATACACCATGGAATACTATGCAGCCATAAAAAGGATGAGTTCATGTCCTTTATAGGGACACGGATGAAGCTGGAAACCATCATTCTCAGCAAACTATCGCAAGCACAAAAAACCAAACACCGCATGTTCTCACTCATAAGTGGGAATTGAACAATGAGAACACTTGGACACAGAGCGGGGAACATCACACAGGGACCTGTCGTGGGGTGGGCAGGGATAACATTAGGAGATAAACCTAATGTAAATGACAAGTTAATGGGTGCAGCACACCAACATGGCAGATGTATACATATGTAACAAACCTGCGCGTTGTGCACATGTACCCTAGAAATTAAAGTATAATAATAAAAAAATCACAAAGAAAAAATTTCCTTTAGTTTTAATTATATACATTAATGACAATTTTAACTTTAAGTAATTTCAATTTTCAGTATTAAAAAACCTAGGAAGTAAGCAATTTTAAACTATGTTATAGCAGTATTTACAGATAAAAACATTTTATAATTTCAGAAGAATGTTTCCTCAATTTTTTATGTTTCTCAACACATGCAAATATATTTGTCTTATTTATATCATGTAAAAACAATTTGTTAATATATTTAGGCTTACGCTTACTAGTTAATGTTTTTGTACTTTAACTTAGAAATTACTCAGACATTTAATAAGTGTTTACTATTTAATTTAACATAACTTTAAGATTTTAAATTGCTGAAAAAAATGTTTGAGACTATGACAAATTCATTTATAAACTTTTCTGCCAGTTACCTTTACCTAATTTACACATTTTTATCAATTACCCTTGGATTGCTTACTTAACAAAGCTAACCATTGAAGAAGATTAAGAAACAGCATGCTAAAATGTACCTTGCTAAATATATGCTAAAATATAGTCACTTTGGTATATTATTGTAAGCAGAGCCAGGCTCTTTGAATTCCCCTTATCTGTCTAAAGACAGATTTTCCAAAGGAGCTCAATTGTCATCAATTCTGTCTTCAGGGAGTTCCAGCAACCTTTTCTTTTATCACAAGAAAAGACACTTCATCACACCCAGACAAACCTTTTCATAAACCAGCACCCTGTCTTCTAAGGGCCCATTTATCTTTCCTCAAACTCATTTACTTCTTCAGGCCTAAATTGCATCATTTGTCCAAACCAAGGAAAGAGAGAATAGGGAAAGGCCCACTTAAGATGGCCAAGAAAATCACCTTAGGCAAAGGTAATGCCTTGTAATTTTAAACTAATATTTTTTTCCGTTATATAAATTTCTAGTAACCCAGTGCTCCCTCTCTTCCAGGTGCACAAAGGCAGACATCCTTACAAAAGGAGATTACCTTCATAGACGTAAACTTCATTTACAAAAGGGTTTCAAGCTAGCTAGCTCAGTGCCAGAAAGGTATGTTTTGGTGACCAATTAAGTTTAATATAAGGCATTTTTTAATTTAGCTCCTGTTGTTTAACAAAAATGACTGAGTTCTAGGCAGGGCCTTTTAAGGAATAGGGCAAAGAAAGCATTTCCTCTGCCTGGACTTAGTATTAACCACTGTGAAAAAGAACCAAGTCTACTTTACCAAAGAGCCTATTTTTTAATAAATATTTTATCCAGTTTTATTTTCACGTTGGGTGAGGGCAGGAGAGTTTAATAACTGAAGCAAAAAGTTAGCAGATTCAAGTTTTCTTATCAATTAATCACTTAAGTTTTTGTTTGCCTTTTGGAAGAGTCTTTTAAAAGAAGCAATATGAATATTAAAATCTTTTTAGAAGCTTCTGCACACCAGTAGACGTCCCTGGGTGAGCCTAATTCAGAAGCCCTTATTTTTAAATGCACTTCTTACAGTGAAGTGTTGTTTATTTCAAACATTCCATTATAATTTCAAGTTCTCTTTAATTCAATTTTGTCATTTTGCAAACATTTGCTGCTTCAGGGCCCTAATACTTATCCATGTAAAGGTAGGTGTAGTTGGAAGGTGGAGTACCCAGTTCTTCAGAAATTAAGATCTCATTTTTATGTTTAATCTTGGCTTTGGCTCTGAGATCCACTTGATCAAATTAGTCATTTTTTTCCCTCTACTCAAAGGAGCAAGAAAAAGAAACAAAGGGAGTAGAACACAATATCCCTACAAATTTCCAACATCTGGAGTGCAAACCCCCTGAAGTAATAGCAGTTTACTCTAAGTTTCTGTCTGACTCAGTCAGATATGTGAGGCCTCTAGCTGGATTGAATCCAGTTAATTATCAGATTTAATTCAATCCTGGATCCCGTCCAACTCCTGTTGTGATTTTCAAACCCAGTCTGTATCAAAAATGTGCTCAGACAAACTCAGATAGCGCAAAACTCAAATCCATGGAGCTTTTAAATCCAAGAAAGAACTTAGCCCTCATTCCCAGTTGCTGCGAGAGTAATGGGCACATGGGCCTGGCAAGGACCTTACGTCATCACTTGGGGGCTGCTGGAAGCCCTACTTCAGATCCCACTTCTGATGCCAACTGTTAAAAGAAAAACTTTAGACAAATTAAATTTAACAGAGTTTAACTGAGCAAAGAATGATTTGCAAATCAGGCAGCCCCCAGAACCAGAACGGGTTCGGAGCTACTCCAGGGCTACCACATGGTCAGTTAACATTTATGAACAGAAAAAGAAAGTGATGTGCAGAAAATGGAAGTGAGGTACACAAACAGCTGCTTTGATTACAGCTGGGAATTTGCCTTATTTGAACCTGGTTTGAACAGTTGGTTGCCTGTGGTTGACAGAAGTTTGGCTGAGTTGATTGGCTGCAGTTGGGCTACTTGTTACAAGAGTAGGTTACAGTCTGTTTACACATGAAGTCGGGTTACAGTTTATTATGTAGAGAGAAACCATTAGGTCAAATTTAAAATATATAGCGAGGCAGTTTTAAGCTAAACTTAACAGTTCGCTAATATTTCCATCACTGATGAGTGAAAAAGGAAATTGCTTCATGCACATATATCAAAAATACTGCTAAATAAGGTAAAATTGAATTTCTTTTGCTGTCTTTTTGAAAGAAAAAAGAAATTCAAATTTTACTTTGTGTTGTAAATCAGACAATGACAGATTTAATCCGCAATCATTTTAAAAGTTTTATTTACTAAGGTTAAGGACGCGCCCAGGAAAAGAACACAGAATCACAAGAAAAATTGGTGGGTGTATTTTTTCTGAAGAGGATCTGGGGACCTCAACAGTTAAAGAGAAAAGAGCAGGTACTGGGAAAAAGGAGAAGAAAGAAAGAATAGGGTAGGTATCCTGTTCCTGCGTTATTGCTTATTAGTAGGAGCTAAATGATAAGAACTTATGAACACAAAGAAGGAAATGACAGCACTGGGGTCTAGTTGAGGTGGGAGGGTGGGAGGAGAGAGAGGAGCAGAAAATATAACTATTGGGTTCTGGACTTACTACTTGGGTGATAAAATAATTTGTGCAAAAAAACCCTGTGACACATGTTTACCTGTGTAACAGACCTTCACATGTACCTAAAACAAAACAAAACAAGAAGAGGGTAGGTAGATAAAAGAAGCAAGGGGTTGCATTCTTTTGAGTCTTTGGTCAGTGTTCATTGAATACGCATTTTACATATGAGGGTGGGTAGAGAAATAGTAACATGCATTTGTCTCATGCTCGGTGAAGCTGCATTTTTACAAGTAAAAATAAACATAGGTTAGAGGAAGCAGTCAGATATTCATTTGTCTCAGGGGAGCATTGGAATGACTTTTTAGTTTTGTCTTTTGTCCCTTACATGTGAAGATAAACTATCAATTTATATTGTCAGGGTAAAGTTCAACAGAACTATTTTAGGGTAGAGATCTGGGGCCCACAAGGAATTTATTTGAGGGCAAATTGTGAGGGAGGTATGCAGTTTTTTGTCTTTGAACCTATCTTATTAAGAATAAAGTGAGAGGTTGGTGTGTATAACCAAATTCCCAGCTTGATTTTTCTCTTTGGCTTAGTAAGATTGGGGTCCTGATATTTATTTTCCTTTCACATTTTCTTTAAGTTATCTTTTAAATAACTTCAAGTCTTCTACTTCAGAGTAGCAACTATATTTTCTTAATATGTACTAAAAGTTTATTCTGAATTTTACTTTTTTGAAAGGTTAATTGTAAATTGCTTCAAACTCTGCCGCTGAAGAAATCACTCTAATCAAGAATGATGTTTGCTTACAAATAATATGTTTGCATACAAATGAGTATTTGAGGTTGCATTATTTCATTCGTGGTATCTACATTAAAACAAACAGAAGCAGAACATTAACTGATCCCTATTACTTCAAAATACCTTTTTTTTTTTTTTTTTTTTTTTTGAGACAGAATCTCACTGTGTCGCCCAGGCTGGAGTGCAGTGGCACAATCTCGGCTCACTGCAAGCTCCGCCTCCCAGGTTCACACCATTCTCTTGCCTCAGCCTCTCAAGTAGCTGGGACTGCAGGCGCCCGCCACCAAGGCCAGCTAATTTTTTGTATTTTTAGTAGAGACGGAGTTTCACCGTGTAAGCCAGGGTGGTGTCGATCTCCTGACCTCGTGATCTGCCTGCCTCAGCCTCCCAAAGTGCTGGGATTACAGGCATGAGCCTCTGCGCCTGGCCCAAAATACCTTTTAATACTTGCTTTTCGAAATTATGTTTTGATTAGTAACAATAAATTGTAGTGTTTGGTGTAAGATTAATTTGTATTTGCTGTTTAGATTTAAAAATAACTTTGTGCTCATAATTCAACACCATTATCAAGAAATAACAACTATATATGAGACACTCAAATAAAAAAGATTCAATAATCGATTTTGCTTGGAATGGATAGACCGAATTTTCTGTACTTCTTCTCTTACTTTGTGCTATTACAGATTTTATTGGTTAAATTTTACTTAATAGAGTCTAATGATGCCCATATAGAAATAAAAGCATTATATATATTAAAACAGAACAGAAACATTTTGCTGCTTCAAAATATATCTAATATTTATATGGAAGTTAACTTAGTTGGGATAGAGAAAATAACAGAAGTCCAAGAGCAAAAGGACAGATTCCAGAAAGAAAAAATAGCCAGATGCAGAAAAAAGAGATATACTTGAGCTCCTGTTTAAGAAAATTTTGTTTTCCAAACATGCTTGTGTTTCAAATATTTAATACACTATTAAACATATATAAATTAATATTTTTGAATCCCCTGTAATTACTGTCTATCTTTGTAAAATATACCCTATGTTTTTAACATCTTTAACAACTTTTTCTTTGTACCTTTGTTTCTTTGATCATATTTTTCTCATTTTGATTACTGCTAATTTATATTAGAAAATATGAGTTGTGACTACTGCTTTACAATCATTGTAGGGAAAATATTACATCTTGGTAAGTAGTAAATTGGTAGGGAAAATATTACATCTTGGTAAGTAGTAAATATAATACATATTTTAAAATACCCCATTGTCGGCTATTGGAAATGTATTCCAAATATAAACCCTGTCATAGTGATAGAAACAAAAGACAGACAAATGCCTAGGCAAATAGTGAAGGGCCCCCAGAGAATCTCTGGCTCACCCCATAAGTATTTACACCCGACGTTTTTGTGCAGATGAGGGAACCTGCATAGGGTCTTACTGGGCATGCTAGCAATGGATTGGAGCAATGGACTCCAGCAATGGACTGGAGGCCCACATACACTGGGAGAATAAGGAGGTGCCACCAGGAATTTGCACCTTATGCAGGGGAGGAGCTGGGCCCCTTCAACTTGTATGTGGTGGCCTGGTATTCAATTTGTGAGGTGGAAATCTGTGTGCAGGACCCCTCTTCTTTTGCTGAGAGCTTTCCTTTCATGTAATCAGTTCTGCCATCCTCACCTTTCAATTTGTCCATGTGCCTAATTTTTCTCGGTCATGAGACAAGAACTCGGATTTAGCTGAACTAAGGAGCAAAAAAATCCTGCATCAGTAGTTTATCCCAAATCATTCCATATTACCTATTAAAAAATAAAATAAGAAAATACTCAACAGTGTAAAATATGATGACATAAAGACAATGATATACTGTTATTATCTGAAAGGAACTACTGCTAAGTTGGAGGGTGATAAAGCTGGAGGAAAAAGGTAAGTATTTTACTCTCCACAGAATAATTTCGATCTGATAAGGTAAAAGGCACCACAGGCTTTTCTCATCATCTGTAAAACTATAAAACAACCATTCTTCTTCACTTGGAACATTTTTCATTTTTTGTCGTTGTTGTTAAGTCAATCCCTGTGTTATATAACTTAGGTTTGTGTTTCCTAGATTTAGACTTTAGTCAAAGGGAGAACTAGAAGGAATTAGGAATTGGAAGACAGGCAGGAATATATACTTTTGGGGAGGACATATCTTCTAAAATTTAATTGCTAGGTAATGAACCAAAAGAAAGAATACTGCTAGATGAACTTATGGAGATACTCATTTCCCCTGTAATTTGTTAGAACTGTTCCACCAGAAGGCATGATAACAACAGAAATTTGGTTATAAAAGATAAATAACCACCCACTATTCAGATACAGAAAATTTTACCGGTGTCTGATTGGGCTCAATGTAGGGACAAATTAAAGGCAGAAACGTAGTCTATTAACAATGATCAAATATGATTATGTCTTATTTTGAACTAGCATTACATCTTGGTGAATATAAAGAGATAAGCATTACAGAATAAAGAAACATAAATAAGATCCTGAAAGATAAATAACATAGCATCTGTGAAATATATATTTGCTACAAGAAACCAGAAACATAAAAAAATTAAAATGTAGTTTGGGATATTGAAAAAAATTAAGGATAAGAAGGGCTCATACAGGAGATACAATAGCATGATAGATGTACAAGGTAATAACATGAAGCCAGGAGAGCAAGCTGAGCAAAGAAGGAAAATGAGTAAAAAAAAACTTCAAGCAAACTCAAATGGCAACAGAATCTTCAGCAAGAAAAGCCAGGCATGATATTGTACTGACTATATGATTCCATTTATATGAACATTCAGAAGAGGTATAGTGACAGAAAGCATGTCAGTTATCACTTTGGCCTAGGGTAGAGGAAATGACTGAATATTGGCATGGGGGAACTTATGGTGGTGAATTTCATATATTGATTGTGTAATATTTACATGTGTAGATGTGTAAACATTTGGTATAACTCAACATTGAGTACTTTTAATTGCACATTTTTATTCCAGTAAAATGTTTAAAATTAAAAATACCTAACCATTTGGGAGAAAAAAATTAATATTAACACCTCCTTACTTCAAAATAAATAACATTTTTTTTCTCATAGTTAATGTTTGAAGATGAAGGAGAAATGTCCTTGTTTTGTGGAAATGAAACTGTTACTCTTCTAATAATATTACCACGAGAAAACATTTCTTAGCTGATAAGAAATCAGAAAATTAATCTTACTGCTTTTGGTGGAAATGTTTGTAAACATTCTCCAAGTACATAAACATTGGATTATAATTTATGAATCAAAAAATATTGAATATAAAATTTGGTGAATATTAAAATCAGATGATTTCTACGTTGTGATTCCAAAAAAAGAATGCAAATATCAAAACAAATCTTTAGAATGGAAAATGTATAATAGTATTTGCATTAGTATAATCTGGTTTTAAATTTCAGATTGTAACAAACTATAATATTTATTAGAGTATCACTTTTTCTTTATTTAACATTAAAAATTACTTGTGCAGACCAAATATATGTTATTTTTTAGATTAAAAAATCTTTAAAAATGGCATAGATATGTTAAAGCTGAAAAGTCAGGAAAATTGGTAGGTGGGAGATACATGTTCATAGCTGCTTATTCCTGTTACCTATCTTCATGAATAATCAAAAGAACAAACGGTTAAAAATAATGGCAGAATTTCAGTCTAACTTGACCGCTAGATCAGAGGCTAACGTATACACATAAACTTGTGATTCAAAGTAAAGATATACTCACTAGCCATTAAGAGAGGCAACTTCTGTATTCTCTTCTGCATAACATGCGGGAAGAATCACCAATTTCATGGCTGCATTGGAATTCAATGAAATAGGGTGGACTGAATCCCCCGGAACATGGAGACATCTTGTTCCCACCAACTACAGCAGGTTATCCCATATTTGAAAGAATAATAGCTGGACTATAAACTGAATCTAACTATATATCTATTTATCATTTATCCAATTATTTGCCTATCTGTTATCTTTTCCTCTAAACTTCTGATTTTAAACTGTGGTTATCTCTGGGAGTTAATTCTGGGAGATTTACATTCTGGGAGATTTTAATTTTATTTGTTATATTTTTAATGTTTTACATACTTTAATATGAGCAACTATCTTTTATATAATTTAAAAGTAATAATACTAAGCAAATGATATCTTATTATTTTGACTTCTTTTAATAAAATTCATGAATAAACAATTTTTAAAAATTAAATTTTTATTTTCACTTAAGAAAGTGTTAATTCTAAATTGAATAATTATACCTCAACCACCAAAAGATAGTAAATTGGCAGTAGAAAATCCTAATAACAATGGTGTACGTAGTAGACATTTAATTTGTTAAAAAATTGACAACGCAAACCAAGCGGAGGTATCAAGTAGAGAAATAATAAAGGAAATGGTATATCAGGTAGTTAATTACATTAGTTTTTAAGACTGTTATAACAAATTACTGCAACCCGGGGGGGGTTAAACAACAGAAATGTATTCTCTCACAGTCTGGGAGGCCAGAAGTCTGAAATACTGTTAGCAAAGCTTGTTGCTTCTGAAAGCTCTGAGGGAGAATGTGCTTCCTGCCCCACTTATAGCTCTACGTGGCTGTGGGTATCCTTAGCGCTCCCTGCCTTACATATTTGCATTACTCCAATGGCTACTCCTGTATTCACAACACTTTTAATCAGTGTATTTGTGTTTCTGTGTCTAAATTTTCCTCTCGTTTCTCTTATAAAAACATTAATCATTAATTTATGGCCCATCTTATTTCCAGGATGATTTTATTTCAAGATCTTTAATGACACCCACAAAGACTCTTATTTCCAAATAATGCCACATTCTCAGGTTCTGAGTGGACATGGTTTGAGGGGTACTATTCAGTGCACTACAGTAATACATTATTAAAATCTGAAAAATTAGCTGCCTTTGAGAGAACAACTTATTTAATTTTATTATTTTAAAATATTTTTATTTAAGAACACAACATAAATAAAAGTCTATCTACACTTCTGATTTTTGAATGATTATTTTGGTGGTGATTTGCAAAAATAAGTAGAAAGTTTAAAGTTTAAATACTTGAGTATAAATATTGTGAAAATAAATCCATAGTATTTTTATTTATTTATGAAATACAGCTTTTCTCTCTTTAATTTTGAATATTTTGCTTTTGCTGATCAACATGTATAATTTCTAAACTTTAGCAATACTTTAATTAATTAATTAATTATTATTATTATTATTTTTGAGACAGGGTCTCACTTCATCACACAGATTGGAGTGTAGTGGCACAATCACAGTTCACTGCATAGTTGGCCTCCTGGTCTCAGGTGATCCTCCAGCCTCAGCCTGCCAAGTAGCTGCGTGTACAGGCACGTGCCATCATTCACGACTACGTTTCAATTTTTTTGTAGAGGTAGGATTTCACCATGTTTCCCAGGCTATAAACTTTAGCAATACTTTTAATAAAAATGATACAAAAGGGCTACTTTCATCACAATAAGTGTTTCATGAGAGTTAGTATTAATTATTTAATCATGTATATTAATAGTAAGTTAACAGGCAAAAAAAGTGAACCAAATTGACGTTCAAAGACTTTCAAAACATGGGTTAACTGTTCAGCAAATTAATACATAATACATTGTAACTTAGAATTTTAAATAATTCAAATTGCTTTGGTTTTCAAACTTAAATAAATGTTTATATAATTTAGATCTTGTCTTTAAGAAATAAGAGTATCCAGGACGGACACATTGGCTCAAGCTGTAATCCCAGCACTTTGGGAGGATGAGGCGGGCCGATCACGATGTCAGGAGTTCGAGACCAGCCTGACCTAATGGTGAAATCCCCTTCTCTACTAAAAAAAAAAAGTCCAAAAAAAATTTAAAAAAAAGGAAAAAGAAAAGGAATAAGGGCATCCAATGTCTGTTTGAACTGAAGGAATTGTAAGAAAAAATTACAAACAACCAAACACAAAACATTTTACAAAGATGATGTCATTGCTTCTTCATTTCTATCTGATAAAAGTAAAATTTGGACAGACAAAATAAATACATTTATTTTTAAAGTTATAAATATCAGGAAAGGTTTATTATGAATATAGGAATATACATTTTCTTTGGTTATATTTTCCAATATACTATCTTGACGTATGAACATAGGTATAAAAACAAAAAAAAATTGTCTATATAATGTGCTTTTACTCCTAATCTTCAAAACATCTTTAGAATACTCTGTAAATTGTTTATAATTGGCTTGATAGCATAAACATTTGTGTATTAGCTATTGAAGATAGCATCACTTAAGAATAGCTACTTTAAGAGAGACGAAGTCTGGGTGAAGCCTCATTCTCATTAAATTAATTGAAAAAAGAATGAGACTTTTCTATGCTCAGGAGCCTCACCTTCTTTAATCATGGCATTTTCTTGACCAGACGTGTTTATCCATCTGATACACGGTCAGTGTTGACAGTCTCCCTAACAGTTACTAAAACTTCATGGGACAATGACCCTCTTCTAAAGCCTATTCCATGACACATATAGTATAGTATGTGTGACTGAGCATTCCCTCCGTGATATCATGAGAACTGGAGGAACATCTGTGCTCTGCTACTTCCCTGCACAGTGTTTTCCCCAATGATGGCATTTTTACACTTACACCATGTGATGTTAGTGATGCAGCATCTGAGTCTAAGCCCACTTAGCACAATACCATTATTATTATGACTAACATATATTAAGCTAAACAGAAATTATTTGGAAGCATAAATAGTTATGATATTAGCATTTGTACTATTTCCATCTGCCTTTAGACATAGAAATAATGTAGTCTCAAACCGTTTGTAAGATTGTACATAATATGGGTTGCTTCATATTTCTGAAAGCAAGATATCTACCTATGCTGCTGGAACTATAACTGATGGAAGAACAAGTTTCAGAGTACCAAAAATATTCCATGAAACTCAGAAAAAATGTGTAAATTTGGCCATTTTAAAAGTCACAGGGCATTCAACATGAGGAATATAAAAAGTAAAGAAATTATTTTCACTCAAGATAATTAAATAAAACAGGACTGCTGCTTTTACTGTTTTTCTCTTTATCAGTTATACTATGTTATGATGGTATTGATGTCTTATAAATCTGAAGAAAATATACAGCTCTTATTTTATTCACTTAGCTATTTTGGCACAACTTTGGTTTGGACACTTGCTATGTCTCATGAGACACAGAGAACAAAATCATTTGCATCACATGTTTCTGGAGAGAAATTTAAAAAGTAATATTAGGAAAATCATATATTTTTTAACTTTTATATACTTGTTACTTTCTATTTTAATGCAATATTTTTTGATTCTGTAAAGCAAAATAAATATATTATTTTTCTGTCTTTTCAAAGAACAAATTCTTCAAAATATGATAATTTGTTAAATAGGATTCAAAGTAAGAGTGGGGAAACTGTGTAGTATTGACGTTAGATTATTGCTAAAATTTGCCTGCAGGTTAGCTATTATTCTTACGGTATTTAATTTATATGGCAAGGATGCGAACTGGAAAAAAAATGCTCATTTTCAAATAGGTTTACTATTTTTTAGAATGTACCTGTCATTCTCACCCTGGAGCAATCTTTTCAGTACCCTCTTTGACAGCAATTTAAATGCATTTGGACAGGAATAATTTTTGAGGGAGGTGTCGTTTTATTAATTAATTTTTCATAAATAGCTTTCTCAGTCATTTATGAAATACTTTCTATGTACACAAAGATATTTGGCAATTACAATTGACTCTATTATAAACATCTATGCAGGACATCACACAAAGTGCCAAAGTTTATGTATGTTTGTGTATACTGACTAAACTAGTGATCCTCAAATGTGTTATTACACCCATGCCAGTAAAATAAAATATTAGCATATATTCACACTATGCATATATGTGTTTATTTATAAATCATACATGTTTATCCACTAACATAAAGACATTATGTTACATACATGCTTAAAAGAAAATATAAGCTCAACAAAACAAATATACATAAAAGAAATTTTTACTTTCTTACCCTATCATTTAAAGTATAGCATTAAATATATATAACTTCTTGGTGGTTAGTAGGGTGATACTTTCTTGTGATTACTTATGAGATTGCATTTGTTTATTGCACATAACTGTTAGTTTTCACAAGTCATGAAGTAACAACAGATTACTTAAAAAATAGTACAGGAAAGAAATTCACCTTGGTTGAAGACTCAGTATGTGTCAGTGATATCATTGTTGCTCTTTCATGTCATTTAATCCTTATAAAATCCTATCAAGATATTGTATTTATTCACAGTTTAGTTAGAAAAATGTAACTCAGATGTTTCCCCAATACCCTTATATTGGGGTATTAGAAGTGTTATGATGGGGAATGAATGCAAAGTTAACTTCTAATTAATAATAAAGCCTATTACCTTAATCTTCTCTGTGTTGGGACCTTCATGTGAATGATGCCTTGGCCCCAGTTACGTGAAAAAATACTCGCATATAGGCTGCTGAGGATAAATATTTCCCAAATGACTTTCTACAAATGTCTCTGCATCAGGATGTGTCTCCATGGGACTACCTTTGGATACTTTCCTTTTTGAATATGAGTGGGAGGCATATGACTAACTCATGTTAAGTTGTTAGGATAACTTTGTGTTCATTTATGTGTACTTGGATGACTTTAGCTGTCATCCCTTTCTGGGTGATAAAATGTTGGCCCCTTTATTGTATTTTGCAGTCACCCCTAAGCAAAAGAAAGCTGTCTCTGAAGGAGGTGATTAGAATTGATAGGTTCAGTGTTATCATTTGTCAGCCTTCTCTCTCAGGGGCATAAATAGAGTGATTTAACAGGAACAGATAATAGCTTAAACGGAGTAATAATAACTTAGTGAGAATTAAATTGTACAAACATTTAAAGTAGTACTGGGAGGGGCTGGTGAACAAAGAAAACAGCAAATACTCAATTGGCAATGTTAATTTTGAATATAATAATGGATTGTTTGTATTTCTGCATGGAAGAACATAGAAGATTTTTAGTTAATGCAAGATAAAGGTTAATCTAGAATATCAGTCTTGTACAATTTCCTATAATTGGTATAGTTTTTATTTTCATATTTAAACTTTTTCTCAAAAACCACATGAAGCAAAATCACATTATAATACAAATTAATATTGATGTTTCAAACATTCTTTATACCTCAAAGAATTTATATTTTTAAAACAGCAAAGACACAAAACCATGGAATGAGATACCCAGGACACAGTAGACATATGTAGGTTACAGACCTTTTGTTTTTCTCCTTAATTCCACTTTACTCCAGTACTTCTGTTAGTATACACATTATTCTTGCCCTCTCTATATTATCTGACAACCAGTAATCATTTCCTTTATAATTGCTTCATCCTTTTCCTAAATTAATTAATTAATTTTACTTTGTATAATCCAATTTTTAATTGACGCATAATAGTTATACATATTTATGGGGTACGTGTATGTGTTTTTTTAAAACATGCATGTAATATGTAATCATCAAGTATGGGTATTGGTACATAAATCACGTCAAATATTTATTATTTCTTTGTGTTAGAAACCTTCCAAATCTTCTTTTCTAGTTAGGAACCAGGTTTTCCTTTAATTTGCTAGGGCTATTTCTTACATACTCATTTAAAATTATTTCTCTTATTTGCCTGACTTATATGCAAGAGATAAAGGGGAAGCTGCTCTTCTTTTTAGTTACTCTCAGACTTTTTTGATGCATCATAGTTTATCAACATCTTATCTTTCGAAAGTAAATTTTATTTTATAACTTAAATTTAGGCTACTGAGTTCATACTTACTTATATTTCTAAATTACATTTTGGGCCTGGATGACAGTTCCTATATATGTTAAATAGTAATTTTAACATTCTAAAAGAATATGAGATGAAATAATTGACACATTAAGGAATACAGAATATAAGATTAAAAGGAGCCAATGAAATGAAAGGGAAGTTTTAAAATATTCTCAGCAATAAAAATATTAATAAACAAGCAGGTAAAATAATCCAATATAGGTACAATCGGAATAGCTGAAGAAAAACAATATAAAATGTCATCCTAATATTAAAAACACTCTACTTCAAGAATATATACCTGAAATAAAAGAATATATGTGCCAATATATAAAAAGGATATATTGTGTAAGTGGGAAAGTCCACCCAGTACATTGCCAACATATAACCTAGCAATACTATCAACTGTTAAAAAGTTAAAATATGATTAATATCTTAAAGTAATATATATACAATTCTTTTTATAGAATCTAAAATGTATGTCAATTTAATTTAAAATATATTAATGATAAAGATACAGAATGACTCCCATAACATATGACAGAGCATATAAACAGGCCAATATCTATGATCACAAACCAAAATGAAACAAAAAATCTTAAAATATTCCTGCTAATAGTAGAAATGTTCACTCTCACCATGAAAATCAGAGATGAAAAAAAAATCCCATATCATCTCTATCATCCAAGATTTTACTAGATATCTCAGGAAACAAAAGGAAAGAAAAAAATGCATTGTTGTTATGAAAATAGAAATAAAGTTGTTTTTATTCATAGATGACTTGATTGCAAATTGCATACCTAAAATCCGAATAAGCCTCATACTATTCAAATAGGGAATATATCAATATCATTAGATAAAAATCAATATACAACATTTAATTATATTTCTATATAGTAGCCAGATAAAATTAATTTTTTAAAATTACAAACTTTAATTGTTTCAATGTAACAAACGTCTAAAAATAAAATGAAACATTTCTAAGAAGACCTCTACATGAAGGTCCTGAATTATAAAACTTCATTGAAAGTAATTGAAGAACGGCCCGGCCCAGTGACTCACGCCTGTTATCCTAGCACTTTGGGAGGCCAAGACGTGTGGATCATGAGGTCAGGAGTTCGAGACCAGCCTAGCCAACATGATGAAACCTCGTCTCTACTAAAAATACAAAGATTAGCCAGGCGTGGTGGCAGTCACCTGTAATCCCAGCTACTCGGGAGGCTGAGGCAGGAGAATCACTTGAACCCAGGAGGCGGAGGTTGCAGTGAGCTGAGACTGGGCCACTATGCTCCAGCCTGGGTTACAGAGTGAGACTCCGTTTCAAAGAAAAAAAAAAAAGAAAGAAAGAAAGAAAAAGAAAGAAAATGAAGTAATTGAAGAACTCAAAAAATGGAGAATTGTATCATGTTTATTGATTTTAAAGCTCATAATTTTAACATGGTAACTCACCTTGCCAAATTGAATCTTCAGATTCAACACAATCACAAAGTGTAGCAGAGATTCTTGGTAAATGACAACTACTTTTAAAACTTAAAGGAAAAATTAAAGAGCCAAGAATAGCCAAGGCAATTAGAGAAGAACAAAGCTTGAGCTATTTTAAAGCTATCATTTATCAGACTCTGTGAAGTTTTTCAAAGAATATTTAAACTAGGAAATGGAAAATAAGAGAGGTTGCAGAAACAGATTCAGATTAAGCTCTCTGCAAAGACGGGACATCGTGGGTGGTTCCTGTACTAGAAGTTGGGAAGATTCCCTGTGCAGCTGGGTCTGGGGCCAGTGTACTGCGTGCTGATTGGTTTGTGAGTATGCAAAAATGGTGACAGAGAAGACACCACCCAAAGGTGTGCATAACAGTGTAGAAAACCAATTAGGAAAAGGTAGTTATAGGTAAAATGGTGAAGGGTGGGGCTCAATCAGAGAAAAGTGAGCCAAACAGAAAGACAAGCAATTTCTGAGGATTTAACTTGTACCTTGGCTTTCAGGTTGTAAACTATCTTCAGCTTGGAGGTGGAGTTTCACCAGGGGACAATTCCCTATTTGCCTAGGCATTTGGCTGCCTCCTGACACTCCCCATAACTCTTATCCAGAATACACAAAAAACTTACCAAATCAATAAGAAAAATTATAAAGCACTTTAGAAACACTGGGAAAAGAATTTGAACAGACATTTTACAAAGAAAATAGCTAAACACATTGTAAACATATGAAAACGTTCTCAACCTAAGAAATCATAAGGACAACAAAAGTTAAAAGCACAGTGTGATATCCACAATAGTTGCTAAAATGAAAAAGGGTAGGTACAAATTCTGTCTGACACATATCTGTTTCAACTCTTTTATTACAATTGCCTTTTATATCTTTGGTTAGAATATCTCCCCAAAACTTTAAAGAATGATATGCATAAACCTACTATATTTTGTGAGTTATGTTTTAGATCATGAGGTCTTTCATAAACACATGTAACGTGTTAAGAGCAGACACAACTATAATTGATTTAGGCATGTATAGTCAATAGATGGTAAAAAATCACGTGTGAAAAAATGCTAAAAAACAAGGTTTTTCCACATTGCCAAAATATTACCTCAGATATTTGTTAACTATAAAAGAAAATCATATTGCTATGGCAGGATCTTCTCATTACCATCTCAAACAAGTGATCATCACTATCAATAGTACAAACTGACAATATGGAATTGCTGATGTGATGGAATATGAAATATAAAACATACCTTATAGAATTTTAATGCTAAAAACTATTAACCTTAATCTAATTATGTCTGTAGACAAATTTTTTTGATTACATAGTGAACAACCACATGGGAAAAACTACTCAAATTATATTACAAAGATACTATAAAATAAATTGTTTAGAAAGTTAGAGTCATAAAGAAGTGGGATTAGATTAAAAGAGACCTAATAGTCATAAGAAATAAATGCAGTGCGTCAACTATGTTAGGATTCTCTTTAAAAAGCACAGCTAACAAATAATACCTTTGGGTTATTAAAAAGAAAGTTCTTATATTTAGGAAATGCCTGTTGAATTATGAGTGAATTTCCTTGATGTCTACCATGTACTGTTAATTAGTTTTATATATAGATACCAGTATATTGATAGATATATAGATATTAATATATATAGCCATAAATAAAGATGTAAATATGGTTAGGAAAATAAAATATAAAAAATGTTAATAATCTTGAATTTAGGTAGCATGTGTATAATTTCATAGTATTAGCTGCTCAATCTATAGTTGAAAATTTGTATATTAAAATTATTTAAAAATAAACTAATCAGCCATTTGAATTTGGAGAGAAATGCTGCTGTATTGAGTCTTCTTTAAATATTTTCATCAAGGAACCCCAGTTACTCTGTGGCCTGTTCTATTGCAAAAATATATAACTTGAGATGATTTTAAACTGTCCATAATAACTAATTTTGAACTATTTAATTTTCCTTGTATATGAGACATAGGATTTTATTCTCATGATTTTTTATACAATTTTATTAAACAAACAAATGTAATCTTTGTAATATCCTCAGTTAATATATACTCTTTCTTTGTTGGTCTTTAAAGTCTTTTTATTTTTACTTCTTTGTTGTATATCCTGTATTGAATATGGTTCTTAAAAATAGTTTGCTTATTTATGTTTTCGTTTGTTATGTGTTGTGAAGTTCTTACAGATCAGAATATGTACTTTTTCTCACTCTGTCTTATGTGTATAAGATACTACGTGCATATTTTAGATAAATCAATACCAAACTCTGGTAATATTAACGTGAGATAAATTACTTGCTTGTACCGCTAACAGGCTCTAAAGCTGCTCAGAATAGTACCGGTATTGTAATATCTTGGACATGAGGTTCACAATTCTGAACATTTCCTTACAGATGTTCCTAAATAAGAAAAAGCTACATGCAGAAAAAATGTTTTATTGTAGTTTTCTTTCTAATCATAAAAACTTTAAATGTTTCAAATAATTAATCTTAAGGGAATGTTAAGAAAGGTGTGATTCATTGAATAATATTTTCTATCCAATAAGTCTAAATACCAGTAAAAACCATAATATCCTGAAAATATTTATAGATACAGTGTTAACATAGCAATACATAAAATTGAGTCTATGCTATTGTAGCAAGAGGTACAAGCTTGAGTTTAACTAGTCAACTTCAAGCAATAATTATTTTATCATGTTTACAGGAGTATGTAGTTGATGATTGGTCATTCTTAGTAACCATTTGTATAAGATTTGTATGAGATAATCCATATGGTTTTGGAAGAAATATATATATAAAATATATATAATATATGTTATATATAACATATATATTATATATAATATTTTATTAATATATTGTATATAATATATAATTATATTATATATATTATATATAGTTTTACTCACCAAATGCACTTATTTTCACAATAAATGTTATTTTTAATAAAAAAGTAATTAATAATATATCCATCCCAAATAATGTCTAGGTTCAAATCATTGCTTCTTCAAATAGCCTTATGATCTTGGACAAGTATGTTTCTGAATAACCATAGACTCAACTTTGCCTTGTAATATAGAGATAATACTAATTTTTGACCTTGTGGGTTCCTGTTGCAAAATAAACAATAAATAGTTTAATAAGTCCTATCATTATTGGGTAATATTCAACTGGGACTCCTAGATGTGTGGCTGTTAAAAACAAATGTGACATTGCAGGCACATGAGGAAACATTGAAATACATGTAAAGCAACATGTCATAAATTAGAGAAGAGATGCACTATATAATTTGTAGCAAAACACAAAATACTTTAATCAAATGCACCAATGTATGAGTAGCATTATGTATCATTTAGATTTTAAGCACAAACTTAGTCTGGTTGAATATTACTTTGGTTAGTATTAGCAGGGTATAGCACCAACAGTCAGAAAGACAGGATCAGTGGCAAAGGTAAAAGAGCTATTGACACTGAGTCAAGAAATCTCATGGGTTTTGATGCCTGTGCAAATGACAGGAAAGAAAACGATCAGTGTTTGCTATGATACAAGTAAAGGGCAAGAATTTCAAGATAATTGAACAGACTATGGATACCTATGATATATATGGCACACTTGTGGATTTCTAGAATTCGTTAGCTAAAACATAAAGAGAATGCAAATTTTTCACATCATAGTTAGGATTACTGCCAGCAATATATAATTTATCACTGTTAAGGTAATCTCATTTTTACTCCTCTGGATATTGTGGTCTAAGAATCATAGATTACATGTGATAACAATTATAAAAAACATTCAATTTGTGATTCAACAAGGATAAAACTTACCCAGCTCTCATGGTGTAGAAAATGCCATCTATTCTGGGCATATGAATCATGAATAGAATTACAGGTAGAGGGGAATGAGCTTCAGATATTGTTCTAGTTGTAATAGTTTTAGGAGTAGAAAATGTGGAATCAAAATATTATCCTATGTGTGAAAATTTATCTGCAAATAACACAAAATGGAGTCTAAACTCAAACTGTGAAGACCAGAATCTTAAAAATACACAAAATAATGGAAATATTGAAAAGATGTGATGAAAATTCTGTTTTCATCAGGTATAGTGTATTAGTCATCTTGGGGCTGCAATAACAAAATACTAGTCTGCAGTACCAGATGGAAGTAGTATTTCTACTCTGTAGATGACAGTCATGTATTTCTCACAGATCTGGAGGCTGTGAAATTCAAGACCAAGGTGCCAGCAAAGTAAGTTTTATTCCAAAGCCTCTTCTCTTGGCTTATGAGTGGTTGCCATTTTGTTGTGCACTCATACAACCTCTCCTTTATGTGCAAGCAGAGAGACAAAGATCGCTCTCTAGTGTCTCTTCTTACAGGAACACTTAATCTATTGAATCATGCCCCATGCTTATGGCCTATGATATGGTTTAGATCTGTGTGCCCACTCAAATCTCATGTTGAATTGTAATCCCCAATGTTGGAGGTGGGCCTGGTAGGAAGTGAATAGATCATGGGGGTGATTTTTGCCTTTTGGTGCTGTTCTCAAGACAGAGTTCTCAGGAGATCTGGTTGTTTAAAAATATGTAACACCTTCCTCCTCTCTGTCTTCCTCTTGCTCCAGCCATGTAAGACATGCCTGCTTCCCCTTTGCCTTCTGCCTTAATTGTAAGTACCCTGAGGCCTCCCCAGCTATGCTTCCTGTACTGCCTGTGAAATTGTGAGCCAATTAAACCTCTTTTCTTTATAATTACTCAGTCCCAGGCATTTCTTTATAGCAGTGTGAAAATGGACTAATAAGGGCCTCATTTAACCCTTATTACTTTCTTACTCCAAACAGTCACACTTGAATGTTAGGATATTAACGTAATAAATTTTGTGTGGATATAAACATTTAGTCCATCACATGTAACAATACAGCTGACCCTAGAACAACATGGGTTTGAACTGCCTGGGTCCACTTATAGTGGATTTTCTGATGCCTCTGCCACCCACAAGGCACCAAGACTGACTCCTCTTCTTCCTCCTCCTCCTTAGCCTACTCAACATGAAGACAATGAGAATGAGGACCTTTATGATGATCTACTTCCACTTATTAAATAGAAAATATATTTTCTCTTCCCTGTAATTTTCTAAATGATATTTTTTCTAGATTATTGTAATAATGTAGTATATGATACATATAGCATTCACAATATGTGTTCATTGGCTATGTTATTTCTAAGACCTCTGGTCAACAGCAGGCTATTAGCAGTTCAGTTTTGGGAGACTAAAATGTCATACATGGATTTTCGACTGTGTGAGGGTCAATGCTCATAATTCCTGCATGTTTGAGAGTCAGCTGTACTTTATACCATCATTCCACAAGAAAATTTCTTTAATGTACTTTATTATGACATTTAATTGCAATAAAATATTTTAGTCTGGTGAGACACCTCTGCAATTTTACAATGAATGTCAACAGAAATATCATATTAAAACCGTATTTGATTTGCAACCAAATATAATTGGCTGATTAAAGTAAGTTCAACCTTTAGGTGTGTATTTTAACATTTATTATTTCAGCTAATAGTAAATGTAGTTAAAATGTCTTTTGAAAAAAAATTGCATTCTACTTATTTTGTCTATTCTCTTTTCAGAAACTTAATTTTATAAACTTTACCCTGCAATAATAACCACTTACCTAATTGAGCATATGGTAGCAGAAAGGGTGAAAAATCATACATTTAAAAATAGCAATATAATGTATAGAATTGTAACAGCATAATTTATTAGTGTAGTGCAGAATGAAGTTCCATAGAATGCAAATAATATACTAGAGTTGGCTTTCAGATGCTGAATCAGGGATAAATGTGTCCTTATGTTTCTCCGTTAGATATTGTAAGGTAGTTTTATCAGCTGAGAAGTTAAATGTCATGATGGCTGTTGAATAAACTGTGGAATCTTTCAGGCAAGAGCTTTAGGGATTATTATATTTCCCATTCTTTACTTGTTTCAAAGCAAAATGACAAATCTCAACAGCATGGTGGATACACACTGAGAAGCAAATAGCTGTTGGGATCTATTTATTTTCACAAGGAGTATATGAAGGATTTGCACTTAAGCTATAGTATATCATTCAAAATATGTTTTAAAAATACATGTTAAATTGCTAGAAATATGATATTTGACATTGAAAATATTTACTTCTAAGTTATGTGGTTTATTGTATATGTTTAAATATTTCTTCCAAGAAAATAGAGAAGAAAGCTAGTAGGATCATTGGCAGTGAAATAAAACAGACTTGTTAGGATTATTGTAGAACATATTCACTCAATCTCTAATAAATATATGTTTATATTCTAGTTATGAACATATGGGTATAATGAGATAGGTATATTTTATATATAGACATATATTTTAGGATTATATATTCTATTAATATATTCGGATTCTATATTTCATTTACTGTATATAGTTTAATATGAGGGAGATAAAGAAAAAGATTTCACAGTTGTTCTAATAAAAAATTAAAAGACTTAATGTCTATAGTGTGCTTATTCATAATTCTGATAGGTAGTAAATGATCAGCATATGGCAGGTAATACTGGAATTTTTTTCTCATAAATGATTTATTTTTATAACAAAGTATGCATTTAGTATGTTTTAAATCTAAACAATCATTACTGCTTATTTTCTTAGAGACCTGGAGAAAAAAAAAGGAGAAGTAAAGGGAAGGTGTGAAATGACTGGACTCATTCTGCACTTGACAATCAGCGTGTAGAACTAGGAAGCTCTGTTCCGCTCTAAGGCTGATGGAGTTCCATGCTGCCTCTACAGTTACAAGTGCTGCTCTGTAGAGATTGCCTTAGCCAGAATCACTGCTTGTGTCAACTCTATTTTTACCCACCAATCAACTATTTTCAAAGTGGGAAGTGAATAAATATAACCTCATTACTAAGCAGTCTTCACATCATGGTATAATTTACTTCAGGGAGCACACTGCTTTTGTATCTATGTCACACCTAGAGGTGTCTACCCACACCTTTCATCTTCCTCTCTCTTTTTTACAATAAAAAAAAAAGAACACTGATTTCAAAGACTTACACTCTGCATATTCGCTTTTTCTTTCTATGGCCCCGTTCAGAGACAGTTATAATGTAAGTCTGATAAACTACCCTTCGGTCTATCTTACATGCACAGAGGTAAATTTGTAAAAGTACAAATGTGTTAGAGAAAGTTTGGGAAACTCCATGGAAAGACATAAACAATTTTGCAGCTGTGTCAAATGTAAAAAGACATGCAATTGTTTACTATTAAAATCTGTTTTGCTCTTTTTCTTTCCTTTCCTTTTTAGAACTTAAAAGTAGATCTCAAAAAAAATTAATATATTTCTACAGAAAGGAGAAATAATATCTTGATTGTTTATTAATATGTACCTAATAAAGTTAAAATTATTTATAAGGTACCATATGACTAATTTTAAAAACAGCATTAATCCATAATTTTCATTATATAAAATTTAAAACATTGAGATATTAATCGAACATTAATATAATGCCTGGTGTTTTAGGATAGATAAAATTGTCAACTTACCTTTGGTTTATGAATAATTGTTTGGTTGATTCCTTTAAATTTCTAATCCACTATGATGTAATGCTTTTATAAAATGTAGTACAAATTATTAGTAAAATTGAATGGAAAATGATAAAAGGGAATTTCAATTTTATTTTATTTACCAGATACAACATATGTAAAAGCACATATATAAGAATAGACTGGGCACAGTGGCTCATGCCTGTAATCCCAGAACTTTGGGAGGCTGGGGCGGGTGGATTGCTTGAGACCAGGCGTTCAAGACCAGCCTGGGCAACATGGCAAAACGCTGTCTCTAATAAAAATACAAAAATTAGCTGGACATCGTGGCACATGTCTGTAATCCCAGCTTCTTGGAAGGCTGAGGCATGAGAATTGTGTAAACCCAAAAGGCAGAGGTTGCAGTGAGGTGAGATTGCTCCACTATACTTCGCCCAGGGCGACATTACATGACTCTGTCTCAAAAAAGAAACAAACAAAAACAAAGCAAAGAGCATATGCATATGATAATATAGATTATATGACTATAGAGCTAACATAGGAAAGAATAAAATAAATACAAACTCTCCACATTATTCATAGCATACATATGAAAGTATTATTAATACCCTCATGAATCATCATGCTGCAATTTTACATAAACAAAAAGTTATGATGGACTAGCAATTCGTTCTTCCTTTTAAGTCCCTACATGCACACTTAAAAAAAAACATTGAGGATATCTGAACTTAAAATTTTCATTCTAAGAACTGAGCTTGCTGCTTCTTTGTTAACTATCCAAGTTGGACTGATGACATTAATCATAGAAAATAATGTGTGTCTCTGTTGTTTATATGCATTCAAATATTATTAACAGTTGAGATTTATAAGCAATGTTAGCAAACTCTTATTATCCATTGTTATCTTGTTTTCTAAAATGAATCATGACATACTGAATTTTTAAAATGCCTTTTCAAATTTTTATTGGTAAAGTGTTCTAATAAATTATTCTGTAAAGTTATAGTTAAACTTACCTTTAAAAGAGAGAAATAACTGTAAGATCCATTAAGCTCCTATGTATTGAATTTATTTTAAGGGAAAATGAAACTTAATAAATTTTAAAGGATTCAGTGATAAACTTTTCTAGATATTCAAGATCAAGAACATCTACTGAGAGAGAGGCAGTTAGGGACTGGCTAGGCAAATAGAGAGGGAAGGTCTTGGGAGAAGGACAGAGAAGGGCAATGTTCACAGGAACAACCACAGGACAGCACCCTCACCACCTCTGCAGCTAATGGAAAGAAATGTGGTTAAGAACATCCCCTTGTGCCAAGATGTTGCTCAGAAGAAACTGTCCCAACTTAGGTGCAGGTGCAATAAATCAACCTAAAGTCCTTAACTTGACCCAGCTCATTATAATGTTGTTAATACGACATTAGCATTGTGCTTTGAACCCCCACACCTGTGGGTTTTGCTTAGGCGCTCATGAGTAATAACCAAGATGGAGTCACTCTGACCAACCCCCTGCATGCACAGATGCAACACCCCTAGGAGGGAACTTTACCCCTCCCTTTTGGACAAATCTCACAGAAGACTTCCTGGCTTCTGCCACTTAAAAGACCAACAACTCAGCTTCTGGCAAACTGCTTTCAGGCGCCTTCTCTTTGCTGAGAACTTTCCTTTTGCATAATAAATCCTACTATACTCACTGTCTAGTGTTCATGTGCTTTATTCTTCTTGATTATTGGACAAGCACTCAAGATCCAGCTGAGCTAGGGACTAAGAGACAGCAACTACTACTACTCCATCAATAATTTTTGTTAAATTATAAAAAATAATAATGTTCTGTAGAAACTCTGTTCTTACAAAATATTTTAATATTCAAATGTATAAACAAAGTATAAGCAAAAGTATATGTTGTTATAAAAGCAGAGCAAACGATTTGCCTCTTCTTTCCTAAAACAGAAAATATTGAAGGTGCTCAAAGAAAAACTCATTGAATTATTTAAATTTTGAAGAATATGTAAATATCTTTAAGAAAGGTATTGTGAAATCTATGGATACCAGAGATAGGATAAATAGGTCCAGTAACTGTTAATATGTAAGGATTCTGTCTGTATATATTGATAAAATATGTATGTTCAGGTTTTCTAAAAGGGAAGTTCATTCCCTTTGGATTTATATTTTAATTGTTTCTAAATAACAGTGTATTGTGAACAGTCTGTTAGACTCTTAACTATAGTACAGCAACATGAACAAGTGTTGTGGTAATTAATACTAAATTAGCACAAGTAGTTAATTTTATTAAACTGTTGAGTATCTGTTTATCTTAAATATTTACACTTTTCAGAAACATGTGTATTTGGTTACTTTAGCAAATAATGCCAATATAGTTAAAATGACTCTCTAATAAACGCATTAATGTGTACCTGTTTGAGTTTAATGTCACCCATTATGCCTTTGGTAAAGTAAACCATTAGACATTTAGCTAAAAGACACCATATGCTGTAACATGTATGTGATCAGGTGACACAATATATGGCTATTTTTGTTGAGTTAACAAACTTGAAAGCTTTTTACTACTAAATGGTGAAGAAAATATAAAAAAGTAGTTAATGTGTTTTTCTACAAGGTTTGCAACTAAACGGCAAGGTATTTAGGGTTACACAATGTTTACTGTTCTCTCATACACTTCAATAATGTTATTTATACATGAAAATACCCTCATAGAACACTAAATGAGTAAATACAAGGAAAATGCTAAGAAGTAAGGATAAAGAGTTGCTACTGTGATTAACATTCACAAATACCAACTTAAGTCCAACAATAAAAAAAAAAGTCTTTGTAAAAAATATTATAATTAAGTTAACTAACATACAGCGCTGTCTAATATATTTTTGGCCATTATGCAAATATCAATTATTTTTAAATAAATGGGACAATATAATAAATGTGTTATGACAATTCCTCAGACACTTTCATGATAGTCTAATAATGCAAGATGTGACATGTTGATTTACATTTTTAAAACTAAGTAAGAACAACTCAATCGTCAGCTGGTGGCATTCTGAGTTACTGTGTTTCTGGATTTCTGTATCACTCAACAAGTAGAAGTACATAATATTAGAGAGTATTATAAGATATAAAATGTCCTGGTCAAAGAATAATTCCATCTAACTTCTATACCGAAAACTCAACTCTTCTATTCATTGAGAAATGTATATATATAAAATAAAGATAATTTTAGAGCAGGGGGCTAACAGTAACAGAGATTATTAAATATCTTTATTGCATATTAATTCTAGATCTGTACATTTTTTGAATTCAGTTTTGTAAAATTTAATAATTGGTACATTCATATGCAATGTTAAGAAATGAGACAGTTGTTCCTTGTGCAATTGGCCATGTTTCCCCCAAAATAATATTTTGCCAAACTAATATAATAGTTAATCAGGATAATGACATTGATACTATCCACTGTTCTCTTTCTGATCCCTCCAGTTTTCCTTGTACTCATTTGTGTGTGTGTGTGTGTGTGTGTGTGTGTGTGTTTACCATAAGTTCTTAGCAATTTTGTCATCTTTGCAGGTTTGAGTATCCACCAACACAGTGGAGATAGTGGATAGTTTCAGTACTACAGGGATTCCTCTGGCTTTCTTCTGGTGGTCTTTTATAGACACACCCACCTCACTCTTGCCTCACTCTACCACTACTACCACCACAAGAACCTACAAATCCATCCCTAATAGTCCATGGCAACCATAAATCTGTTCTCCATTTCTAAAATGTTACCATTTCAAAAATATTATATAAAAAAGAATTACATGGTATATAATCTCTTGGATTTGACTTTCTTTAGTAAGCATAATTTCCTGGAGATTCGTCTAAGTTGTTAAGTGTATTAATACTTGGTTTCTTTTTACTATTGCCGTGTTACATCTAGTGGAATGTATTAACACCGTTTGTTTAGCTATTCACCTGCTTAAGGACATCTGAGCTGTTTCCAGGTTTCAGCTACGACAAATAAAGATAGTGTGAATATTCTCGTACAGATGTTTTGTTTGTTTGTTGTGAATGCAAGTTTTATTTCTCTGGGATAAATGTCCAAGGGTTTCTGGGTTATTGCTAATTGAATGTTTTATTTTATAAAAAATTGTCAAACAATTGTCCACCATTAATGCATCAGTGATTCAATTTTTACATATTTACTGTTTTCGGTGCTGTAATTCTTGTTTTATGTTAATTTACATATTCTTTTATGTCTATAGTGATATCTTATGATTGTTTTAAAATTGCACTTCAATAATGACTACTGAAGTTAAACATCCTTTTATGTTTGTATTATCATTTATACTTTCTCTTCAGCAAAATTTCTGTTCATGTTTGTTCCCTATTTTGTAATTGGATTTTATGTTGTTTTATGGTTAAGTTTTGAGAGTTCTTTTCATATTCTTGATTTTAATTCTTTGTTAGATATGTGGTTTGAAAATATTTTCTCAGAGTATGTAACTTATCTTTTTATCTTCACACGAGCTTCCACTAAGCAAATGTTTTTAATTTTCCTGAACTCCAACTTATTTTGTCTTTTATCAATCATGAATTTGGTGTCAAATCTAAGAACTATTTGCTTAGTCCTTTTTCCTGAAGCTTTTCTCATATGTTTTTCTAAATTTTATATGTTAACATTTCACATTAAACTCCATGATTGATTGTGAATCAATTTTTGCATAAAATGTGAGTTATGTCAATGCTCAGCTATTCTAGGATCTTTGTCCTTCCACGTACATTTTAGAGTAAATTTATGTGTTTACTATCTATTTATATAAGAGAATTTCAGGGAGCTTGAAAGAAATTAATTACAACAAATCTATAGATACATTTGGGAGAATTAGCTCTTTCTTATATTGAGCATTCCAATCCATAAATAGAAATGCTTCTCTATTTATTTATGCCCTCTTTGATATCTTTCAGCTGCATTTTGTAATTTTCAGCATACGAAGTCTACACATTTTATAGATGTCTATTGAAGTATTTTGTAATCATGAGTCCCTATAAGACAGAAACAAAGGGAGATTTTACACACAAAGAAGAGAAAGTGATGTGAAGATCAAGGAACTAGAGTAATGGCGCCACAAGCCAAGGAATCCTAGTAGCCACCAAAAACCGTAAGAGTTGAGGAATAGATTTTTCCTTAAGTGTTTATCAAGACTCAACCCTGATGACACCTGAATTTTATTTCCATAAGGCACAAAGCTGTAAAAGAATAAATCCAAATTGCTTCAAGCCATTGTTTATGGCAATTGATTACAGCAGCAGTGGGAAATTAATACATGTTTCCTCTTCTATTTTCTGGAAGAGATTATGCAAAACTCAGTTAATTCTTCAACTATTTGGTAGATTTCCCTGGTTAAATCATCTGGAACTGAAATTTTTCATTTTGAGAATTTATTTATTTTTTTAAAATTACATCGGTATGTTTCAACTTGGTTGAGTTTGGGTTGCTTGTGGATTTTGAAGAATTGATTCATTTCATCTAAATTGCTTACCTTGTGAGTGTAAGATTGAATGTAGCATTCTCTCATTATCTTTTTAATGGCTTCTGGATTTTTGGTAATATATCCCATTTCATTCCTGATTTTGGTGATCTCTTTTTTTAGTAGTGTTGGTTTTGCCAGAAGTTTATCAGTTTTATTGATATTTTCAGAGAATTATCTTTTGTTTTATTGATTTTTATCTAATTTCCTAGTTTCAATATACTTGTTTTCAGCTAATATCTTTATCACTTCCTTCCTTCTGATTGTGCTGGGTTTATTTTGGTCTCTGATTTTTCTAGTTTTTTGAGATAGGTTACCTTACCATTTTGAAATAAACTTTTACTTGAGATTCTATGTAGATTTTGTTATTTAGTACAATTAAGAAAACAACCAGTTGTAATGAAAAAATAAAACAGTCAATTGAATGCAACTCATTACAGCTAAGTTTTTGTGACTACAGTGCTACATTAATAGTGGTCTAGAGTTATGAATGTAGAAACTATTATGTGTAAGTATCTGGAAGGTTTACTAATGCAATTATTAGACCGTTTTGTCCATAAAATGTGTCATTTATATTACATAGAGATTTGACTCAATTATTGACAAATTCAAAGTGATATATGAATATAAACTATTCGTATAAAACAAAAGGTGCATTTGAAGTAGCTAAAATTATTTTATTTTAAAACGTTAGGGTAAGTATTTTCATCCTAGGCTCAGTGACGAAATGGTACCAAAACTCATTACTGAGGATATAGATGGCATTGGTCAGAGCCATTGATAAAGAGTTAAGAATAGGTAAAATAAAGTAAATTTAGAGGCTATTTTTTTAAAGTAGCCATTGATGGGAGTTCAACTTTAATTGAGAATAGATAACGATCTAATATTGCAGGCAGAAATGAAATTCAGGAATTGGGTATGAGTTCTGCAGGAGATATATATACATGGAATCTGAAAGCACAAACTTGCTTCTACCCTCTACTCAAATTACAGGCAATTAATGAATTAACTCAAAGAATAGGTTCTTTAAAGTCTTTCACAAGACATCATGAGAAATTTTGAAACCAGAGCTTAGAGTTAATCAAGGAGTTATAATGAATTCAAGGCAGTTTAGATTGGAGCTCAAATATGAATGATATCATTGCTTGACAGATAGATTGGTAAACTTTTAAAAGTGAGAAAATGAATGGATAACATTGAGAAAAATAGAATCGTTATCTGTGAAAACATAGTAATGTGTTTAAATCAGCATCAACCTGCTGATGACATTTAAATGCATATATTTATATAAACATTTAATAAAATATACATAGAATAGGCATAGACACTAAATCCAAATTTATTTGACTATTTCAAATTTTCCTTTGAACAAAAGTAGACCTTTTAAACTCAACCTGTCCCAAATAAAACTGAACTTATGGTTAGCCTGAAAAAAATTCTGCCTTCTCCAGTTTCAATTGTTTCAAGTTTTAGTCTTCTAGCCTCTCAGGCCAAAAATCTCATTCTTATTTCCTGTAACAAATGCTTTCTGGTGTCTTTTGTCTCATGTCACATTTCCTCTACCCACCTGTGAATTCAGTTACAGCAGATAGGGAGAGTTCTACTCAATTTCTAACTCATCTTATGATGGTAGGTCCAACCTAAAGTTTCCCTAAGCCAGCTTTTTATTTCCACTTATACAATTGGAATAATATTTTCAGTTTTGTAAACTTTACTCATTTAATATAAATATCTTAATTTTATCATGCACATTAACATTTTATTTCACTTTCGTATTATCCCAGAAATAGAAATATACATTACATTTATAATTAATTTTTTCTTTTTCTTTTCTTTTCTTTCTTTTTTCTTTCTTTTTTTTTTTTTTTTTTTTTTTTTTTTTTGAGAAGCATTCTTGCTCTGTTGCCCAGGTGGAGTGCAGTGGCACGATCTTGGCTCACTGCAACCTCTGCCTCCCAGGTTCAACGAATTCTCCTGCCTCAGCCTCCTAAGTATCTGGGACTACAGGCACTTGCTACCATGCCCAGTTAATTTTTGTATTTTTAGTAGAGACGGGATTTCACCGTATTGGCCAGACTGGTCTTGATCTCCTGACCTCAAGTAATCTGGCCGCCTTGGCCTCCCAAAGTGCTAGGATTGCAGGCGTGAGCCATTGCGCCTGGCCTAGAATTAACTTTTTACTTTACTTCTATTTGTAATTCTGATATCTGCCAAGATCTAAAATATTTTTATATTAGTCAGACACATTCCAAATAAGTGATATGCAGACTATGGAGAAATATAATAGTGAAAACTGATATAAAAGAAGTAAAATTTTAAAACATTAAATAGGATCAATACAGATTTTCAAGCCAAATACAATTTGGTTTAAAAGTTTTCTGGACTGCTTTCCTAAATCACTTTCATCCAAATGAGGGGTGAGAATCATGCAGATTTTCAGGGTTTCTTATTTTCTGCTCTCTTTTTTTAATACTTTATTTTTAATCTTCATTATCTTCTGTTTCTTCCTCTTTTATCTAGTTTTGTACTTCTCTCTTGTTTTTTCTCTTTTTATTCTCTTCTGATTTCCCATCATTATATGTATTTTTCTGCCTGACCCCTCTGTCATTAAGATCAAAATGTGGAGTTGCAGCTAACAACAAAAGGTGGGAAAGCTGCTTAAATGCTGTATGTAATATAAATTCAAAACCAGCAAACCTCAGTTTCTGTGTGTGTGTGTGTGCGCACACGTGCGTGTGTGTGTGTGTGCGCGCACACACACATGTCTGTTATATGCTACTATATGACATGATGTCAGTTATCAAGAGCATTGAGCAGAACTTGAAGACATAGACTAAAGGCATTTGAGGACTATTACAGAGAATTTATGTGCTACTTAAAGTAGGATGGATTTTATACTTTATTATTATTATTTTGTTAAGTGTGATTTGTAAAGTTAATTTTCATTCTACTAAAAATTCACAAGCCTTCATATAACCATTTTCAAAAAACCATGTAATTTTGTATACATATCAGTCTTTTTTGAGTCTGGACAAGAGTCACAAGACAGACAAATTACCTTTATTTTTATTGTACTATTTTTTTTAAAGACCCCACCCTATGCCAGTATTAAAAATTCAGACCTACAGCAACGAGACTGACTTTACAAATCCAGAAAGACAATCAAGATTAATATTTTTTCTTGTTACCAGTGACAAAACTCCAAGGAAACACTAATTTGGAAGCCTGAACATTCTCTAGTGACTTCACATTCCGGTAAACTTACACATTCCCTGGTGACATGTGAACAGATGATCAATTCAGTCAATATGACAGCTGCCTTCTTAATTGGAGGATGTGCTATGGAAACATTGGGCAGAATTTGCTGTCTTAGCAGTAAAACACAAAAGTCTTTTGTTACATATATCCTTAATCATTAATTACCTCAAAAGCAAGATTTTAGCAAGTATAATTGTTGCTTTTGATAAATCAACATGCACCTATTTATGTGGGGAGAAAATATATTTTTAAAATCTTGTTCCAAAAGAAAAAATGCAGCCAATAAAGCAGAAATTATTACTGTTAATATTTATATATTTTTTCAAATTTCATTCATGTCATCATGTATTTGTACCCAGAAAAGAGTATATTAATCATTTATAAAGTAAACATATAATGTGGACTCCTCCACTGTTTCACTGATTGTTTTTTTCTTTTCTTTTCTTTCTACTTTTTTTTTCTTGTTTAGTTAACATGCCATCTCAGGGAATAATGAGTTTAAAAAGTAACTTTTCCTACAAAATAGAATTCTGTGTGTGTGTGTGTTTTTTCCAAAAATCTCTGTGATGGGTATAAGTAAACCATTGTCTTCAAATTAGCTCAATTTTATAACTGGAAAGTTGGCATCCTGGATAAAAAGGAAAATATTATTTGTGTTATTATTTCTATAGGCACAGGTAAATCGACTTATTAATCTAAGAAAACTTAATTGACTATCACAAAAGAACAAACTAAACAGAAATAATTCTAGATATAACACTCCTAAGTAATCAGAATTCAACTTTTAAGAATAATAACAAGTAAAACTGTAACTGGTTAATTTATATCTTTGTATACTGACCTAAATCAAAACAATTGCTGGTGACAATATTGAGAAGAGGAAGCACTTGTCATCTTTTTTCCCATTAAGATGATGCACTCAATGTGTATAAGATTATTTTATTAGGTTATAGTCTATTTGTCTAGTTACAAATTAGCTTTCTGTATCATCCTTACATGCAATAATATAAAATACCCATTGAGTAACATTTCTAGGTATCCTTGCTTATGCAGTGTTTACACTCCTCCAGTGTGCTTTACATTCATTTATTTCTGGAAGACTGTCTACACTCCAGAAGCTGTCAAATATGTAAAGATGGTTGGGATTTTGAGAGGGAGAGTTTGCGTGAGTTATTAACATGCATAACTCGAGACTTTGAAAAGCCTTACCCTTCTGTTAAAAAGATCAACAAAACTCGGATACAAAGATAACAATAATTCTAGCATCTAAATTATATTTTATAAAATTCTATTTTAAGAAAATTCCATGCTCAGAATTCATTAAGACTGAAATATAACATAGTCATAAATGGGTCACTTCTGCAAAATTTTGAGCAGGGAGCTTGTATCTCTTATTGAGCATCTGGTTTGTGACAGTATTCAATGTATCTTCAGTAGTTTTCAAGGAAATTTAGATCAGGAAAATCATAATTTACTATTTAATCTATATCTATGTTATTAAGGTCATCAGTGTCATGTACCTCTCTCTATTTCAGCTTTTGCCCTGTTTTAAATTCCAGATATAAATTTGTCCTTACTTGATATAGCTTCCCTCAACTAGCATTTTAAAATATTTTATTGTAAAATATTTAAAATGCATAAAAATATTTTTAATCCATCTATGGAATAGTGAAATTCTTGGTGTTCAAACTAATGAACAAACAAACAAAAAAACCCACAAGTGAATTGTTCAGTTTTATGTTGAAGCAAATACACTGTGGGTCTTCCAATTAGAAATCTTTACTCTCTTAAGATTTCTAATTGACTATCTTTTAAAAAATTACTTTTTATTATTATTAATTTCAACTTTTATTTTAGATACAGGGGGTGCAGATTTGTTACATGGAAATACTGTGTGATGCTGGGATTTGGACTACAGATCGTGTAACCATGGTAGTGAACAGAGTATCCAATAGATAGTTTTTTCTTTTTTTTAACTCATGCCCCTTCCTTCACCCTTCAGTAGTCAACAGTGTCTACTGTTTCCATGTTTACATCCATGTGTGCTCAATGCTTACTTCTTATTACAAATGCAAACATGTGGTATTTGGTTTTCTGTTTCAGCATTAATTTTCTTTTTTATTATTATACTTTAAGCTCTAGGGTACATGGGCACAACGTGAAAATTTGTTACACCAGTATATATGTGCCATGTGGGTTTGCTGCATCCATTAACTCGTCATTTATATTAGGTATTTCTCTTAATGCTACCTTACCCCTGCCCCCCACCCCATGACAGGCCCCAATGTGTGATGTTCCCTGCTCTGTGTCCAAGTGTTCTCATTCTTCAATTCCCACCTATGAGTGAGAACATGTGGTGCTTGGTTTTCTGTCCTTGCGATAGTTTGCTCATAATGATGGTTTCCAGCTTCATCCATATCCCTGCAAGAGACATGAACTCATACTTTTTTATGGCTGCATAGTATTCCACGGTGTATATGTGCCACGTTTTCTTAATCCAGTCTATCATTGATGGACATCTGGGTTGGTTCCAAGTCTTTTCTATTGTGAATAGTGCCCCAATAAACATAGGTGTGCATGTGTCTTTATAGTAGCATGATTTATAATCCTTTGGGTATATACCTAGTAATGGGATCGCTGGGTCAAGTGGTATTTCTAGCTCTAGATCCTTAAGGAATCTCCACACTGTCTTCCACAATGGTTGAACTAGTTTACAGTCCCACCAACAGTGTAAAAGTGTTCCTATTTCTCCACATGCCCTCCAGCATCTGTTGTTTCCTGACTTTTTAATGATCGCCATTCTAACTGGTGTGAGATAAGTATCTCCTTGTGGTTTTGATTTGCATTTCTCTGATGACCAGTGATGAGGAGCATTAATTTTCTTAAGATTATGACCTCCAGCTCCTTCCATGTTGCTGCAAAGGACATGATTTCAGTTTTTTGGGGGCTGTATAGTATACCATGGTATATATGCACAAATTTTCTTTATCCAGCCTACCATTGATGGGCACCTGGGTTGACTCCATGTCTTCACTATTGTGAACAGGACAGTGATGAACATACAAGTGCATGTGTCTTTTTGGGAGAATGTTTTGTTTTCTTTGAGGTATTTTTTTTCTTTTAATTAGTGATGCTGCACATTTTGTGTATGTCTGTTGGCAACTTGTATGAATTATTTTTAGAGGTGTCTGTTTATGTCATTTGCTGACTTTTAATAGGGCTTTTTTTTTGCTTACTGATTTAATTTATCTCTAGATTCTGGATATTAAGCGTTTGTCAGATGTATATTTTGTGAATATCTTCTCTCATTCTATTTGTTGTTGGTTTGCTCTGTTGATAGTTTCTTTTGCTGTGCAAAAGTACTTTAGTCTAACCAAGTCTCACTTGTCAATTCTTTCTCGCTGCAACTGCTTTTGGGGACATAGCCAAAATTCTTTGCCAAGGCCAATGTTGAGAAAAGTATTTCCTAGGTTGTCTTCCAGGATTTTTATAGTTTGTGGTCTTACATTTGAATCTTTAATCCATTTTGAGTGAGTTTTTATGCATGGTGAAAGGTAGGAATCCAGCTTTAATCTTCTGCAAATGACTAGCCAGCTATCCCAGAACCATTTATTGAAAAGAGATTCCTTTCCCCATCGCTTATTTTTGTCAGCCTTGTCAAATATCAGATGCTTGTAGGTATGCACCTTTATTTTGGGGTGTTCTATTCTGTTCCATTGGTTGTTGTGTCTGTTTTTGTACCAGTACCAAGCTGTTTTGGTTACTACAATTTTTTAGTATAGTATGAAGTAGGGTAGTATGATGCCCTCAGTTTTGTTCTTTTTACTTAGGATTGCTTCGGCCATTCAGGCTCCTTTTCGGTTCCATATAAATTTTAGAATTTTTTTTGAATTCTGTAAAAAATGACATTGGAAGTTTGTTAAGCACAGCATTAAATCTGTAAATTGCTTTGGGCAGTATGGTCATTTTTGTGTTATTGAGTCTTTTAATCTGTGAGCATATTGTTGGCAGGCAGTGGGCCAGAGACTGCATCAAATACTGCCTTAGTACTTGGGATGGCACATATCCCTCAATGTAACACTTGCCTTCCAGGTAATCATTGAGTTCCTGGAAGTTGGTGGGGCTTCTCAGGTCTCCAAAACCCGTGGCATCAGCTGTATCTGAGAGCCAGGGAGCAAAAAAAGAAAGAAAGAAAAAAAAAAAGAGTACAAGTTGTTGATGTCCAATGTTGAGAGGGGGACAAAGGCTATAAAAAATCTTTACAAACATATAATATAATGAACATCAGTACACCAATCGCTGTTTTTAAGTAAAATAACTGAACTCAAACATCATTTACTTCAGAAAAAAAAAATATTTTATGATCAGTGCACCCCAATATGTCCTCTTCTAATGGCATTTTTTTCCCCACAAGGTGACCATTTTTTCCTGAAGTATATATATACCACTCCAATGCATGTTGCTACACAGTTATTTTTTACTATATATAGTTTATATGTATGTGTGTATATGTATGTGTATATATATACACACAGACATATATATACACACACACACATACATATACACACACAATATCTCTAAAAGCTCTAGACTATTTTACTGTCTAGGTTAATTTCAAGATTAATGCATTTATTCATAGATTTATAGATTTCTACCCAAAAGGTCTCATATTCCTGATATTAGTGTTAGTATCTGTGAATAGCAGTCATGTCTGTCTCATTTTCATTCTCTTTTATTCTGTAGAAAACACTATGTAATTTTATACAAAAAGATTTTGCATTTTTTAATAGATTTATTTCTAGATAATTTATGACACTGCTATTGTAATGGCATGATTCCCCATCAAATTTTCTAAATGCATAATTCTGGTATCATATATTGGATCACCAAACACATACTAGTTGCCTACATTTTAAATGTAAATTTTCAAGCATAGAATCAGCCAAGCACTCTGCATTCCTCAAGCTCTCATTACCCCCAAAGAGCTGTGCTTAAGCCAACTCTGAGGAAGCACATAGAGAATACTCCTCACTCCCTGGAAGAGGGGTCCACCTAATAGTTCTACAAACAAAAGGGAAGAAATGGAAACTCCCTCATCAAGGACATGGCCTTTTCAGAAGAAGGAGCTTAGCTGCTTAAGAAGAAGGTAATTAAAACTGATGAAATAGTTTCTTGGTAAACTACTAAATGGGGGAGGAAAGGGGCACCTGTGATATGTAGAGTTGTCTTTTTCAAGAATAACTTTGATAACTATTTTTCTTCTTTTGCATCGTGAAACCTTACAATACTCTTAGTAAACAAACTATATTGTCTCTACGTTTTTTTGGTGATTTATATAAACAATCATATCATATGCATATATGGATAATTTATCTTTCTCCTCTACTATAGCTATCTCACATGTCTTGTATTTATAAGGATGTTTTTAGATTGACCTTTAAACGTACTATGCTCCTTGGTACCAGCAGAAATATTGTCTTCAAAAGAAAGAAAGAAAAAAATGTGCTTGCACTGTAGCTTTTTGCTGAAGATATATGTCACTTTTTAAAAAATCTCTTTAATATTTAGATTGTTAAAATTCATTTTAAATTCATAAACTAGCATACAAGTTTATCAAATAATTTTATGTCCTCACCAATATTATCTGTACTGTCATATGGATAGTAAAATAATTCTGCATTCTGATATAAACCATACTCACCCACTGTTTACTTAAAAAAAAAATCCTACTCTATTTGATTAGCTGATGTGTTATTTAAAATGGTTAAATCTGTGTTTTTATGTGAGATTAGTCTATAATTTAAGTATCTTGAACTTCCTCTCCAACCTGTTTTGGTATCGAAATTTGCTCATCTTCAAAAAATATAAGATGAAAATTTCCTCATTGTTTAGAAATTTTATTTCAGTTCTAATAGTCAATGACACATTTTGATTTTGTCTTCCTATTTTAATCAATACTTTTTAATCTGTATTTTCTAGAATTAAAAAAATTTACATTTTAAAAAATTATTTGCCTTTTTAAAATGCACAATGTTTCAAAATTCTCAAAAACATAAATTTAAAAATGATTAAAATCATAAGATATATTCAAAATGCTATTTTACAATCACCCTTGTTTTTCTTAGGATTGTTTAATCATTCTCTAAACAATTTTTACTTCACAAAATATATTAGAGGTTTGAAAGTATACACAGGCTCAAGAATAATGGCCAGTGACAAAACAAAATCTAAAAACTACCTTAGGGTAGATGAAGTGTGCAATTACATAACAGTTTGAAGGAGGACACTCAAGATTTAACAATATCTGCTTCAGAGAAACAAACACATCTAGATAAAATCCCCTTAAAGACCCCCAGTAGCCTAATCTTGGTAAGAATTCAGAGGGGTCTTTGATTCGTTTTCTTGAGATTTTTCTGATCCTCATAATCCTGCCAATTACTTTTCAAGTTTCTAGGTATATCCTAACTTATCACCAGGTGCAGACAAAGAGCTCAGCTTACTTCTGAGTGTGTAAGAAGAAATGAAAAGGGGAGATCAGCAGTACATTTTCTATGATTACACCCTTATAGCAGGCTCAAGCTATAATTTTTAGAATTTGTCACTTTGATTGATATTCTTAATGATTATGCATTACTGTTCTTTTGTCTTGCTTTTTGCCTATTTATTAATTTGTACGCTTTTATTCTAATATTTATTTGTAAATTATTTAGTATAATCCATTGCTTTCTGTGTTGCTTCTAAAGTTGAAATATAAGCTCAATTATTTTCAATGTTTTCTATTTAAAAATCTACGTATAATCTGCAAATAGAGATTATTTCAATTCTCCTTTTCAGTTTCTGTGCCCATTATTTTCTTTTGTCTAACTGAATTGGTTAATAGCACCAATGCAGTGTTCAGTAGTAATGGAGATAATGGCTGTCCTGACCTTCTTTCTGAGTCCACATATTTAAAAGGGGCATAACAGCTGAGTTGAGAGGACTTCATTGCCCACGTTTGAGATAACTGAGTGCCAAAATAATAATGTCAGAAGTGAATTATAGTGAGTAATATACAATAATTTTGGAGCATATAATGATGTATTAGTCTGTTTTTACACTGCTGATAAACACATACCTGAGATTAGGAAGAAAAGGAGGTCTAATTTGACTTACAGTTCCACATGGCGGGTAAGGTCTCATAATCATGGTGGAGGGTGAAAGGCACTCTTATATGGTAGCAGCAAGAGAGAATGAGGAAGAAGTAAAAGTGGAAACCCCTGATAAACTTATCAGATCTCGTGAGACTTATTCTCTATCATGAAAATAGTATGGGAAAGAGCAGCTCCCATGATTTAATTACTTCCCCCTGGGTCTCCCCCACAACAAGTGGGAATTCTGGGAGATACAATTCAAGTTGAGATTTGAGTGGGAACACAGCCAAACCATATCATTCCACCACTGACCCTCCAAATCTCATGTCCCTACATTTCAAAACCAATCATGCCTCCCCAACAGTCCCAGAAAGTCTTAACTCATATCAGCATTAATCCCAAAAGTCCACAGCCGAAAGTCTCATCTGAAACAAGGCAAGTCCCTTTTGCCCATGAACTTATAAAATCAAAGGCTAGCTAGTTACTTCCTAGATACAATGCAGCTATTTCAAATGGGAGAAATTGGTCAAGGGTTACAGGGCCCATGCAAGTCTGAAATCCAGTGGGGTAGTCACATTTTAAAGCTCCAAAATGATACCTTTGACTCCAGGTCTCACAACCAGGTCACACTGATGCAAGAGGTGGGCTCCCATAATCTTAGGTATCTCTGCCCCCGTGTCTTTGCAGGGTACAGCCTGCCTTCTGGCTGCTTTCACAGGCTGGCATTGAGTGTCTGTGGCTTTTCCAGGCACGTGGTGCAAGGTGTCAGTGGATCTATAATTTTGGGGTCTGGAGGATGATGGCCCTCTTCTCACAACTCCACTAGTCAGTCCCCCATAGGGTCTCTGTGTGGGGGCTCTGACACCACATTTCCCTTTCACACTGCCCTAGCAGAGGTTCTCCATGAGGCCCTGCCCCTGCAGCAAACTTTTGTCTGGGCATCCAGGAATTTCTCTACATCCTCTGAAACCTAGGCAGAGGTTCCCAAACCTCAATTCTTGACTTCTGTGCGCCCACACACTCAACACCACATGGAAGCTGCCAAGACTTAGGGCTTCCACCTTATGAAACCACAGTCTGAGCTGCACATTGGCCCCTTTCAGCCATGGGTGGAGTGGTTGGGACACAAGGCACCAAGTCACTAGGTTGCACACAGTACAGGAACCCTGGGCCCAGCCCTTGAAACCACTTTTTCCTCCTGGGCCTCCAGGCCTGTGATGGGAGGGGCTACCATGAAAGTCTCTGAAATGGTCTGGAGAGATTTTACCCATGTTCTTGGGGAATAAGACTTAGCTCCTTGATACTTATGTAAATTTCTACAGCTGGCCTGAATTTCTCCTCAGAAAAAAAAAAAAAAAAAAAAAAAAAAAAGGTTTATTTTCTATTGCATTATCAGGTTGCAAATTCTCTGAACAATTTTGCTCTGTTTCACTTCTAAAACGGAATGCTTTTAACAGTACCCAAGTCACCTCTTGAATGCTTGGCTGTTTAGAAATTTTTTCCAATGGATAGACTAAATCATCTCTCTCAAGTTCAAAGCTCCACAAATTTCTAGGGCAGGGGCAAAACGCTGCCAGTCTCTTTGCTAAATATAACAAGAGTCACCTTTGCTCCCACTCCTAACAAGTTCCTTATATCCATCTGAGACCACCTCAGCCTGGACATTATTGTTTATATCACTATCAGCATTTTTGTCAAATCTCTAAGAGTTTCCAAACTTTCCCACATTTTCCCATCTTCTTCTGAGTCCTCCAAACTGTTCCAACCTTTGCCTGTTACCCAGTTCCAAAGTTGCTTCCACATTTTCAGGTGTCTTTTCAGCAACACTCCACTCTACTGGTACCAATTTACTGTATTTTTCCATTTTCGGGTTGCTGATAAAGACATACCTGAGATTGGGAAGAAAAAGAGATTTAATTGGACTTACAGTTCCACATGGCTGAAGAGGCCTCAGAATCATGGCAGGAGGTGAAAGGCACTTCTTACATGGCAGCAGCAAGAGAGAATGAGGAAGAAGCAAAAGCAGAAACTCCTGGTAAACCCATAAGATCTCATGAGACTTATTCACTATCACGAGAATAGTACGTGATTCAAATACCTCCCCCTGGGTCCCTCCCACAACATGTGAAAATTCTGGGAGATGCAATTCAAGTTGAGATTTGGGTGGGGACACAGCCAAACCATATCAAATGACATCTGAATAAAGGTAGGTAGAGAGAAGATAGAAAACATTACTGAATGCCATTCATTTGTCTTTTATGTTGACATTGTATTGACTTAGTACATGTAATGATTACATTATTCTGATGCTCCAATTATTACAGAACAATGTCTCAATCTAATTTCTTAATACACAGGGTCATTTCCTTTTGTAGTTCATTTTGTATTGTAACAAATCTGCCCCTTGATGCCATATTGAATTTTCTGTCTTTTTCAAACAAACTAAAGAGTTTTATGCTTCTGTGACAGCCTATCTTGCTTTCCTACCTAAAGTTCCACCAAGAGGAAGGGAATTATTCCTCCTATCAGAGTTTTGGCTCCCCCTGTTAATGGCCTCTGCCTACCAACAATGAGGAATTACCCTGTTGCTGGTTTGTGAGACAATAGTGAAAATAACGGAAGAAATAAAAACTGAGGAAGGAACGTATTTCCATACTCTGTTTCTGAATTTTAGGAGCTTCTCTTTTTGCTCCTCAAGCAAAAACTAAAAACTCTATTCTTGAGCTCTTCCCATCAGGACCACAGGGCTTCCTTCAGAATTTCCCGAAATAAACTTTTCCCCATACCTTCTGTCTTGGCTTTATAAATTGTTTTCCAAGGAAAATATAATATGAACAAAACTTATTGTCTCTTACCAAGAACTGGAATGGTATTCTGAACATTGTGACTAGTGTGTTTTAATTTACCCCTAGGACCTGGTTAATTCCTATGGCAAATGTTCATAATTTTATTTTGGCAGGCTATTCACTAGGTTAGATTTACAATGCCAGTTCTGTCTGACTGCTGTGGCATGAATTCCAATGTCTATTGAATTTCAAAAGTCTTCTCAGACACTAATTATTTAGGTCTGCTGGTCTATACCAGACTTAAGATACGATTTTGAACTCAGCAGTGTTCCTATTTTAATTCAGTTCTCAAGGTCTTTCTTATAATTCCCTCAATTACTTCCATGCATGTGCAGTGTGGAGCTGAGCCCAACACGTGTCCATTCACGCGCAAACTGAGGTATCTCCTTCACCTCCCTCTTCTCAGTAGTTTCCTTCACATTCTCTTCATGTGAGGAATATCTTTCATGAATTGCTATGGCTGGAAAGACTGATTTCTCTTAGAGTTTTGTTTTAGAATCCAGCACTGTCACACAGTTCCACACAACTGAAGCTTTCTTCAGAGTAAACAGTGAAGAAAACAGAGAGATAAAATAATTATATCAATCAATCAACAGGGATTTTCCCAAACACTCTTTGCCAAACAAGGGCTTTTCCCCTGATTTCTCTACCAGAGGGGTGGATTTTTCTCACATGGTGCCTGTGCTTCTGTGATGACAATAGTAGCACATATCTGGGACTGGAGCTGAATGGAAGGCAGGTATAAAAGAGAAAAAAGAGAAATATAATAAAAATAATGGGTATTACTCTACATTCTTACTCTCAGAGCCCTTGATACCTGATATACCTGATCCCCCGTCCAAAAAGGATTGTCCTTCTTTGACAATTTTCCTGATTCCTCCTGGTGTACAATTATGGATTCAGTACAGCTTTGGCCACAGCTGGAACATAAAAAACAAACAAAAGGAAAAATGAAAGGAAAAAAAAATCAGATCTCCACCGTTGTACTAATAATTCTTTGAATTTTGACTTTTTTCCCATAATTCCCCTGCTTTTAATGACTTTTCAGAGTATTCAGGCAGTGTGTGTTTCATTTTGGCCCAAAGTTTTGTTATAATCAGTGAGAAAGAAAGGCTGCAGAGGGATTAATTCATCTGAAGAACTGCAGAACTGGAATCTGCACCTTAAGGTTTCTATTAAACTTCATCTTAACTGCTTATGTTAATTTCACACTAAAATAAAAGCTGTTATTGCATTAGATTTTGTTTTAATTATTTTATGAAATACCCCTCTTTTAGACTATGGGTTAATAAATCCTTTTTATATATTTGCCAAAAAAAAAATCCTTACAGAGCAATACATTCTTCATAAAAGATATTCTTAAAATATAAGGATAAAAATATTGAAAGCAAAAAAAAAAAAAAAAAAAAAGGTATATTTACACTTACCAAAAGAAAGAGGCTATAAACTTTAAGGAAGAAATATTACTATATATTGAGAAGATCATTTGTGACTATAAAATATTAAATTTAACAGGAAAATAGGTAAAAATTATACACTAGTAATATCTTCAATGTATATTTAAAACTAGACATAAAACTCCAGACACATAGTTGATTTTCCAACTCGTGTCTTAGGATATGATGCAATAAGCAGATCAAGATAAGAAGCAATGTTTTCAAATGTGTAGAGCATTTACCATGATAGACAATATAGTGATGCATAGAACAAATCTTGATAAGTATCTAAGGATTAATATATTAGAAAGCATGGTTTCTGACTACAGTGACATATATAAAAAAGTATGTTTTCTGACCCCTGTGGGATGTAGGTACAAAACAATAACAGAAAATCGCAAAATGTGCAAATGGTTGAAAATTTATGAAAAATCACAACAGAAATTATAAAATACGTTTTTTCTTTCTTTTCTTTTTTTTTTTTTTTATACTTTAAGTTCTAGGGTACATGTGCATAACGTGCAGGTTTGTTACATATGTATACTTGCGCCATGTTGGTGTGCTGCACCCATCAACTCGTCAGCACCCATCAACTCGTCATTTACATCAGTTATACCTCCCAATGCAATCCCTCCCCACTACCCCTCCCCATGATAGGCCCCGGTGTGTGATGTTCCCCTTCCCGAGTCCAAGTGATCTCATTGTTCAGTTCCCACCTATGAGTGAGAACATGCGGTGTTTGGTTTTCTGTTCTTGCAATAGTTTGCTGAGAATGATGGTTTCCAGCTGCATCCATGTCCCTACAAAGGACTCAAACTCTTCCTTTTTTATGGCTGCATATATTCTATGGTGTATATGTGCCACATTTTCTTAATCCAGTCTGTCACTGATGGACATTTGGGTTGATTCCAAGTCTTTGCTATTGTGAATAGTGCCGCAATAAACATACATGTGCATGTGTCTTTATAGCAGCATGATTTATAATCCTTTGGGTATATACCCAGTAATGGGATGGCTGGATCATATGGTACTTCTAGTTCTAGATCCTTGAGGAATCGCCATACTGTTTTCCATAATGGTTGAACTAGTTTACAATCCTACCAACAGTGTAAAAGTGTTCCTATTTCTCCACATCCTCTCCAGCACCTGCTGTTTCCTGACATTTTAATGATTGCCATTCTAACTGGTGTGAGATGGTATCTCATTGTGGTTTTGATTTGCATTTCTCTGATGGCCAGTGATGATGAGGATTTTTTCATGTGTCTGTTGGCTGTATGAATGTCTTCTTTTGAGAAATGTCTGTTTATATCCTTTGCCCACTTTTTGATGGGGTTGTTTGTTTTTTTTCTTGTAAATTTGTTTGAGTTCTTTGTAGGTTCTGGATATTAGCCCTTTGTCAGATGAGTAGATGGCAAAAATTTTCTCCCATTCTGTAGGTTGCCTGTTCACTCTCATAGTAGTTTCTTTTGCTGTGCAGAAGTTCTTTAGTTTTATTATATCCCATTTGTCAATTTTGGCTTTTGTTGCCGTTGCTTTTGGTGTTTCAGACATGAAGTCCTTGCCCATGCCTATGTCCTGAATGGTATTACCTAGGTTTTCTTCCAGGGTTTTTATGGTATTAGGTCTAACATTTAACTCTCTAATCCGTCTCGAATTAATTTTCGTATAAGGAGTAAGGAAAGGATCCAGTTTCAGCTTTCTACTTATGGCTAGCCAATTTTCCCAGCACCATTTATTAAATAGGGAATCCTTTCCACATTTCTTGTTTTTCTCAGGTTTATCAAAGATCAGATGGCTGTAGATGTGTAGTATTATTTCTGAGGACTCTGTTCTGTTCCATTGGTCTATAGCTCTGTTTTGGTACCAGTACCATGCTGTTTTGGTTACTGTAGCCTTGTAGTATAGTTTGAAGTCAGGTAGCGTGATGCCTCCAGCTTTGTTCTTTTGACTTAGGATTGTCTTGGAAATGCAGGCTCTTTTTTGGTTCTATATGAACTTTAAAGCTGTTTTTTCCAATTACGTGAAGAAACTCATTGGTAGCTTGATGGGGATGGCATTGAATCTATAAATAACCTTGGGCAATATGGCCATTTTCACGATATTGATTCTTCCTATCCATGAGCATGGTATGTTCTTCCATTTGTTTGTGTCCTCTTTTATTTCACTGAGCAGTAGTTTGTAGTTCTCCTAGAAGAGGTCCTTGACATCCCTTGTAAGTTGGATTCCTAGGTATTTTATTCTCTTTGAAGCAATTGTGAATGGAAGTTCATTCCTGATTTGGCTCTCTGTTTGTCTGTTACTGGTGTATAAGAATGCTTGTGATTTTTGCACATTAATTTTGTATCCTGAGACTCTGCTGAAGTTGCTTATCAGCTTAAGGAGATTTTGGGCTGAGACAATGGGGTTTTGTAAATATACAATCATGTCATCTGCAAACAGGGACAATTTGACTTCTTCTTTTGCTAACTGAATACTCTTGATTTCCTTCTTTTGCCTGATTGCCCTAGCCAGAACTTCCAACACTATGTTGAATAGGAGTGGTGAGAGAGGGCATCCCTGTCTTGTGCCAGTTTTCAAAGGGAATTTTTCCAGTTTTTGCCCATTCAGTATGATATTGGCTGTGGATTTGTCATAAATAGCTCTTATTATTTTGAGAATCCTTCCATCAATACCGAATTTATTGAGCGTTTTTAGCATGAAGGGCTGTTAAATTTTGTCGAAGGCCTTTTCTGCATCTATTGAGATAATCGTGTGGTTTTTGTCTTTTGTTCTGTTTATATGCTGGATTACGTTTATTGATTTGCATATGTTGAACCAGCCTTGCATTCCAGGGATGAAGCCCACTTGATCATGGCGGATAAGCTTTTAGATGTGCTGCTGGATCCGGTTTGCCAGTATTTTATTGAGGATTTTTGCATCGATGTTCATCAGGGATATTGGTCTAAAATTCTCCTTTTTTGTTGTGTCTCTGCCAGGCTTTGGTATCAAGATGATGTTGGCCTCACAAAATGAGTAAGGGAGGATTCCTTCTTTTTCTATTGATTGGAATAGTTTCAGAAGGAATGGTACCAGCTCCTCCTTGTACCTCTGGTAGAAATCAGCTGTGAATCCATCTGGTCCTGGACTTTTTTGGTGGGTAGGCTATTAATTGTTGCCTTAATTTCAGAGCCTGCTATTGGTCTATTCAGGGATTCAGCTTCTTCCTGGTTTAGTCTTGGGAGAGTGTAAGTGTCCAGGAAATTATCCATTTCTTCTAGATTTTCTAGTTTATTTGCGTAAAGGTGTTTATAGTATTCTCTGATGGTAGTTTGTATTTCTGTGGGATCGGTGGTGATATCCCCTTTATCATTTTTTATTGTGTCTATTTGATTCTTCTCTCTTTTCTTCTTTATTAGTCTTGCTAGTGGTAGATCAATTTTGTTGATCTTTTCAAAAAACCAACTCCTGGATTCATTGATTTTTTGGAGGGTTTTTTGTGTCTCTATCTCCTTCAGTTCTTCCCTGATCTTAGTTATTTATTGTCTTCTTCTAGCTTTCAAATGTGTTTGCTCTTGCTTCTCTAGTTCTTTTCACTGTGATGTTAGAGTGTCCATTTTAGATCTTTCCTGCTTTCTCTTGTGGGCATTTAGTGCTATAGATTTCCCTCTACACACTGCTTTAAATGTGTCCCAGAGATTCTGGTATGTTGTATCTTTGTTCTCATTGGTTTCAAAGAACATCTTTATTTTTGCCTTCATTTCGTTATGTACCCAGTAGTCATTCAGGAGCAGGTTATTCAGTTTCCATGTAGTTGAGCGGTTTTGATTGAGTTTCTTAGTCCTGAGTTCTAGTTTGATTGCACTGTGGTCTGAGAGACAGTTTGTTATAATTTCTGTTTTTGTACATTTGCTGAGGAGTGCTTTACTTCCAATTATGTGGTCAATTTTGGAATAAGTGCGATGTGGTGCTGAGAAGAATGTATATTCTGTTGATTTGGGGTGGAGAGTTCTGTAGATGTCTATTAGGTCTGCTTGCTGCAGAGATGAGTTCATTTCCTGGATATCCTTGTTAACTTTCTGTCTCGTTGATCTGTCTAATGTTGACAGTGGAGTGTTGAAGTCTCCCATTATTATTGTATGGGAGTCTAAGTCTCTTTGTAAGTCTCTAAGGACTTGCTTTATGAATCTGGGTGCTACTGTATTGGGTGCATATGTATTTAGGATAGTTAGCTCTTCCTGTTGAATTGATCCCTTTACCATTACGTAATGGCCTTCTTTGTCTCTTTCGAACTTTGATGGTTTAAAGTCTGTTTTATCAGAGACTAGTATTGTAACCCCTGCTTTTTTTTGTTCTCCATTTGCTTGGTAGATCTTCCTCCATCCCTTTATTTTGAGCTTATGTATGTCTCTGCATGTGAGATGGGTCTCCTGAATACAGCAGACTGATGGGTCTTGACGCTTTATCCAATTTGCCAGTCTGTGTCTTTTAATTGGAACATTTAGTCCATTTACATTTAAGGTAAATATTGTTATGTGTGAACTTCATCCTACCATTATGACATTAACTGGTTATTTTGCTCATTATTTGATGTAGTTTCTTCCTATCCTCGATGGTCTTTATATTTTTGCACGTTTTTGCAATGGCTGGTACCGGTTGTTCCTTTCCATATTTAGCGCTTCCTTCAGGATCTCTTGTAAGGCAGGCCTGGTGGTGACAAAATCTCTAAGCATTTGCTTATCTGTAAAGGATTTTATTTCTCCTTCACTTATGAAACTGAGTTTGGCTGGATATGAAATTCTGGGTTTAAAATTCTTTTCTTTAAGAACGTTGAATATTGGCCCCCACTCTCTTCTGGCTTGTAGAGTTTCTGCCGAGAGATCTGCTGTTAGTCTGATGGGCTTCCCTTTGTGGGTAACCCGACCTTTCTCTCTGGCTGCCCTTAAGATTTTTTCCTTCATTTCCACTTTGGTGAATCTGGCAATTATGTGCCTTGGAGTTGCTCTTCTCGAGGAGTATCTTTGTGGCATTCTCTGTATTTCCTGAATTTGAATGTTGGCCTGCCCTCCTAGATTGGGGAAGTTCTCCTGGATGATATCCTGAATAGTGTTTTCCAGCTTGGTTCCATTTTCTCCCTCACTTTCAGGCACCCCAATCAGACGTAGATTTGGTCTTTTTACATAATCCCATACTTCTTGCAGGCTTTGTTCATTTCTTTTTCTTCTGTTTTCTTTCGACTTCACTTCTCGCTTCATTTCATTCATTTGATCCTCAATTGCTGATACTCTTTCTTCCAGTTGATCGAGTCGGTTACTGAATCTTGTGGATTGGTCACGTATTTCTCGTGTCATGGTTTTCATCTCTGTCAGTTCCTTTATGGTCTTCTCTGCATTAATTATTCTGGTTATCAATTCTTCCACTCTTTTTTCAAGATTTTTAGTTTCTTTGCGCTGGGTACGTAATTCCTCCTTTAGCTCTGAGAAGTTTCATGGTCTGAAGCCTTCTTCTCTCATCTCATCAAAGTCATTCTCCTTCCAGCTTTGATCCGTTGCTGGCAATGAGCTGCGTTCCTTTGGAGAAGTGGGAGATGTGTGCTTATTGTTTGAATTTCCAGCTTTTCTGCCCTGCTTATTCCCCATCTTTGTGGTTTTACCTGCCTCTGGTTGTTGATGATGGTGACATACTGATGGGGTTTTGGTGTGGGTGTCCTTCCTGTTTGTTAGTTTTCCTTCTAACAGTCAGGACCCTCAGCTGTAGGTCTGTTGGAGATTGTTTGAGGTCCACTCCAGACCCTGTTTGCCTGGGTGTCAGCAGCAGAGGCTGCAGAAGATGGAATACTGCTGAACAGAGAGTGTACCTGTCTGATTCTTGCTTTGGAAGCTTCCTCTCAGGGGTGTACTCCACCATGTGAGGTGTAGGGTGTCGTCTGCCCCCCCTAGTGGAGGATGTCTCCCAGTTAGGTTACTCAGGGGTCAGGGACCCACTTGAGCAGGCAGTCTGTCCGTTCTCAGATCTCAACCTCCATGTTGGGAGATCCACTGCTCTCTTCAAAGCTGTCAGAGTCGTTTGCATCTGCAGAGGTTTCTGCTGCTTTTGTTGTTGTTGTTGTTGTTGTTTATCTGTGCCCTGCCCCCAGAGGTGGAGTCTACAGAGACTGGCAGGCCTCCTTGAGCTGCTGTGAGCTCCACCCAGTTGGATCTTCCCAGGGCTTTGTTTACCTACTTAAGCCTCAGCAATGGCGGGCGCCCCTCCCCCAGCCTCACTGCTGCCTTGCAGTTAGATCACAGACTGCTGTGCTAGCAATGAGGAAGGCTCCGTGGGCGTGGGACCCTCCTGGCCAGGTGTGGGATATAATCTCCTGGTGTGCCCGTTTGCTTAAAGTGCAGTATTGGGGTGAGAGTTACCCGATTTTCCAGGTGTTGTGTGTCACAGTTCCCATGGCTAGAAAAAGGGATTCCCTTCCCCCTTGGGCTTCCCAGGTGAGGCGATGCCTCGCCCTGCTTCAGCTCTCGCTGGTCGGACTGCAGCAGCTGACCAGCACCGATTGTCCAGCACTCCCTAGTGAGATGACCTCAGTACCTCAGTTGAAAATGCAGAAATCACCTGTCTTCTGTGTCGCTCGCGCTGGGAGCTGGAGACTGGAGCTGTTCCTATTCGGCCATTTTGCTCATAAAATACTTTGAATTGAATATTCATGAAGGAATGTCCTAGCAAATCTTATAGGTTCATCTAAAGCTATTCCTCAACACAAATATCTAGCATTAAGTAAATGTAATAGAAAAAAACAAAGGCTGAAAATAAATATTTATTTGTTTCTGTCTATCCTAAGAAGTTAGAAAACAGAGTAAATTAAAATTACCTAAATTTAAATAAAGGAATAATAAAGATCCGAAATAAATGACAAAAAACTTTTAGAAGATAAACATAATTTATGATTAAAAAGAGTGGGAGAGAATGTACAAATCACAATAACAGGAATAAAAAGCAAAGGTTACTACTACATTTATAGATATTAAAGAGATAATAGTGTGTTCGAACACCTTTATGTCAATAACTTCAAAATTTTACATGAAATGGAATAATTGTTAATAAAAAACTAATAAAATAAAGATATAAAAATAAATTTAAAATCTGAATATTCATTCATCTATTAAAAAACAGACCAGTGTTTTTTAAATCTTATAACAAATAAATCTCCAGACCAGTGCAGCTTTGTTGATGACATCTATTAGATATTAAGCTTACACAAACTATTACAGAAGGTAGGAATACAAAAAAGACCTGGCAACTTGCTTTATGGTGCCAGTAGCATTGAAATAAAGGACATTTCAAGAAATAAAAAATTTTGACTACTCTCAAACATAAAAATAAATATCTTAAATGAAATATTAACTTATCAAATCTAGTTATATATAAAATCAATTATATATCATGACCAAGTTTTAATTATCCCCAAAATACAAGGTTAGTTTCACTGTACATTAGTATCTGTGTGCTTAATATTTATTTAAAATTTAAAGATAATATTTATTTTAAAAGTATATGTTTAGTAAATCAAGGTGAAAATTTGTAGTCTATGTTTGTTTGATAGAGAAGGTGACTGTTTCCCAGGAAATTCACCTAGAGGATTTATTTCCACTCATAAACACAAAACACTGAGTATCAGAAACTGGACAGTTACTTCACCATTCTCTGATTTTCATAGACTTAAAAAGGAACAAAATTCAACTACTTTTTGTAATTCTACATAGTTTTCATAAGTGTACATGGCATCAATTATATTGATCTTTCTGCATTTTCATCAGTTTTAATATTCTATATGTAATATATTAATTTATATTCATTGTATAAAAGATTATAGAAGTATATATTATATAACGTGAAGTTTCTTTGTAACTCTTTCTATTCCAATTACTTTTCCTTAAATACAAGCATATGTGTGTAATCACCAAAAGAGTTAGATTTCTATTCTGTTGTTGTTGTTGTTGTTGTTGCTTTTGTTGTTGATGGTGGTGTTGTATTTTCTTTTTTTTTTTTTTATCCTAAAAGAAGCTCTGCATTTTTTTGTGGTCATTATTTTTTTAGAGCAGTTTTAGGTTCACAGAAAAATTGAGAGGAAGGTACAGAGATTTCACATATACCACCTGCCCCCACAGATGCATAACCTCCCCCATAATTAAGATCTCCCACCAGAGTAGTACATTCATTACTATTGTGAACCTATGATGACACATAATTTTCACCCAACGTCCACATTAGAGTTCATTCTTGACATTGTACTTTCTTTGCATTTGGACAAATTTATAACGACATATATTAATCATTATCTTATCATATAGAGTAGTTTCACTACCTTAAAAATCCTTTCTGCTCTACCTGTTCATCCCTACTTCTCCAATCCTGGCAAACACTGATCTTTTTATTAACATGATCTTCATATTTTTGCCTTTTCCAGAGTGTCGTATAGTTGGAATTGTGTAGCATGTAGCCTTGTACAATTGGCTTGTTTCAGTAGTAATATGCATTTAGCTTTTCTCCACGTCCTTATGTGGCTTGATTGCTCATTTCTTCTTTAGTGATATGTATTCCAATGCCTAGATGGATAGTTTATTTATCTGTTCACCTACGGAAGGACATCTTAGTTGATTCCACATTTTGGCAATATGAGTAAAGCTGCTCTAAATAGCGATATGCCAGCTTTTGTGAGGACATAAATTTTCAACTCCTTTGGGTAAATATCTAGAAGTATGATTGCTGGATCATATGGTAAGAGTAAGTTTAGTTTTTATAAGAAACTGCCAAACTGTCTTCCAACTGTCTTGTCATTTTGCATTCCTCCCAGCAATAAATGACAGTTCCTGTTGCTCCACATCCTTGTCAGTATTTGGTGCTGTCAATGTTCTGAATTTTGGTAATTCGAATCAGGGTGTAGTGGTATCTTATTGTTGTTTTAATTTGCATTTCCCAATTACATATAATTTAAAGCATCTTTTCATATGCTTACCGCTGTCAGAATGTCTTCTTTGGTGAGGTGTTTGTTAGCATCATTGGCGCATTTTTAAATGGAGTTGTTTGTTTGCTTAATATTGAATCTTAAGAGTTCTTTGTATATTTTGTATAATTATCCTTTATCTGAAAAGTATTTTGCAAATATCTTCTCCCAGATAATGGCTTGTCTTTTTATTCTCTTGATGATGTGTTTCACAGAGCAAAATTTTAAATTTTGGTAAAGTTTAGCTTATTTATTTCACAGACTATGCCTTTGATGTTATAGCTAAAAAGTCATTCCTAAACCTAAGGCCATCTAGATGTTCTCCTGTTATCTTCCAGGAGTATTATTATTTTGCTTTTTACATTTGGGTTTGTGATCCATTATTAGTTCATTCTTGTTAAAACTATAAGGTCTGTATCTAGATTCTTTTTGTTTATTGCATGTGGATATAAAGTTGTACTGCCTTTACTCCTTTATCAAAGACTAGTTGACTCTATTTATGTGGACTATTACTGGACTCTCTATTCTGTTCCATTGATCTATTTGTCTTCTTTGTCAAAGCCATACTGTCTTGATTACTACAGCTCTACACTAAGTCTTTAAATAGGATAGTATCAGTCTTCTTTGTTCTCCTCCTCTAATATTGTGTTGATTATTCTGGGTTTTTTGCCTCTATGTGTAAACTTTAGGATCAATTTGTCAATGTCTGCAAAATAACTTGCTTGGATTTTGATTGGGATTTGCATACTTCTAAACGCAAAGAAAGTTCTAAATGTATTTTAAATTGTTTTGATCACATCACCATTTTTTCTTTGGAAACCTTTCCATATCAATTCAGATAGACCTATCCCATGATTAATTGCTGCATGTTTAGTTTTGTATAGTACGATATTTAAAATCAGTCACCTTTTTAAAGCACACATAGTATATTTCAATTTGTTTTATCAATATTATCCTATGACTCAATAATCATATATATGTAATTTTTTATGCACACACACAGGCGTGCGCACACATATATGCATAGGCTTATTTTAGTTTATAGTCTTGAATTTGTCTATTTTAATTTGACATATGCTGCCAAATTCTTCCAAAAATGTTTTAATACATTGCATTCTTGCAAATTGTTTATAAATGTGTCCATCTCACCATATGCTTGCTTACATAACTGTTAGTAAACTTTTGGGTGAAAAAGCATATTTTTGCATTTTCATATTCCTTATTACTCCTGCAATTGAATATATTTTCCTAAATGTACTAGCTATTATAATTGCTTTGTCATTTGACCAGCCACATTATAACTGTCTGAACCTCAAAGTATAATTATGGCTGTATCCTCTACTTCTTTCAAATGTATCATGGAAGAAAAAAAGGATAATTTTCTTATTTGGTTGTAAATATTTTTTGATCTGTGGGTTTTTTTTTTTTTTTTTTTTTTTTTTGAAACAAATTTTCCCGCCTCAGCTTTTCAGGTAGCTAGGACAACAGGCATGAGCCACCCTGCCCAGCCTGACTCTTTTTTATGAGCCATCAACATCTACTGTTAAAGCCAGGGAGTACAATCCGATATTTGTGTGATCAGACAAGGAGGAAGATGGAATATAGTCAGTATTTATGTGAATGAAGTGAAGAGTAGATTATTGAGAAGTGAATGCATACTAGAAGTGAACACTGCTTGTGTTAAAAGTTATATGATGGCAGTGTGTCCACAGCACTAGGTGTGAGGATATCCTTCTCTTGATTTTAGGGCCTTTTGATTATACACTGCATGCAAGATGAAAATCCATGTCTGACCTTTTCACTGTCCCCCATAAGACCTGTAGAGAATTTTTATTTTTTTCTATCCAGATATTTCCTATAGATTGCATGGCAACATATGACATTCATTAATCACCACCACAGATGTATGCATTTACTTGCTTGGTGGCTTAAAGAGGTCTAAGAACAACTTTTGTACATTGTTTCCGTGATAGTGGAGCTGAGTGTTTGTTGCTGCACCTGCTCACCATCTTCTGGCTTCTCTAGCTGCTGCTTGGATAATCCAGCTGATTCAATCTGGAAATGTGCGGAGTGGACATCTATAGGGCAGATTTGGATTCACTAGAGGCAACCAAAGGTAGTATCTTTGGACTGTTGTAACGAAACACCATAAACTGGGAAGCATACAAACAACTGGAATTTATTGTCTTGCAGTTCTTGAGGCTGGGAAATTCAAGATTAAAGCGCCATTAGATTTGGTATCCACTTTCTCATTCGTAGATGATACCTTCTTGCTTTGTCCTCACATGTTGGAAAGGAGGAACAAGTTCTCTGGTATTTATTTTTTATACTAATCCTATTCATGAGGATTCCTCCCTCACAACCTTATCAACTCGCAAAGACCCCACCTCCTAACACCATCAGTTTGAGGGGCTGAGATTTCACCATGTGAATTTTAGGAGGAAACGAATATTCCAGACTATAGCAGTAGGGGTCCCAAACATGCTTGGGTATTTTATTTGCTACTTGTAAACCACATTCTGACTTTTCACAAATCTCATAAAAAGTTATTTCTTTCTCGTGTGTTCTATAAAACCCAGTGTCTCTGTAACTGCCAAGGATACAACTAAAAAGTTATAAACTGCTCTCCACTAATGAGCTTGAAGCAGCAGGGGGCGTGGTTCCTAAATTGTTGTTCCTTCTGCCAGGAAATTTAGTAGCATTTTAATATTGTTTATAGAAGGCCAATGTCTACCAATTGTTAAATATTAAGGAGAGATTAGAGTCTAAGAACAATGTATTTTGAACTGGGAAATCCTAAATTATAATCTCGTTTTTGACCTTGAGTAACTGTGTGTCCATAGAAGTGTTACTTAACTTTCCTATGCCTCAGTTCCCTCCTTTGTAAAATGGAGATTATAGTAGTTGTGAGGTGGCTATGAGGATGAAAAGACATAAAAACATTTAGAACACCATCCGGTTCAAAGTAATTACTATATAAGTTTTAGCTAATATCATTTGTTATCATTATTGTTATTGTCTCTTGTAATTGAAAAGCTAACAAAGTATCTAGTTAGATTCCCACCACCCCAAAACACAAACAGGGTAGTAAATGAGTCTCTAGGCAATATATTCAAAGCCAAGAGGATTAAAAATAAAATAAAATAAAATAAAATAAAATAAAAAGTTAAGTACTCAGTTGCAACTAAGGGAGTCCTACTACACATAGTCTAATCAATACCAATGGTACTCCTTTACTCTAGGAGACCAGAAGACATCTGAAAAACCCCACTCTGAACATTTACATCAAGTAGCCTTTTCCCAGTTTCCAACTCATGAATAAAGATAATATTTTGTTAATTTTATTTCAGGAAACCTATTGCAAGTTCTGTTATTTACAATGTGAACCTCTTCAATAAAGTTGTTTTTTTTTTTCTCTGCCAAACTCCATGGCTCTTTTATTTTATAATTTACCATCTGTGATAGTTAGTGTTGTACAATATATTTATTTATTTATTTTAAAATTTTATTTAATAGTTTTTGGTAACAGCTGGTGTTTGGTTTTGGTTACATAGGTTAGTTCTTTAGTGGTGATTTCTGAGATTTTGGTGTACCAGTCACCCAAGCCATGTCTACTATATCCAATGTGTAGTCTTTTATCCCTCACTCCACTACTACCAAGTCCCCGAAGTCCATTGTATCATTCTTATGCTTTTGTGTCCTCATAGCTTAGTTCCTACTTTTAAGTGGGAATATACTGTACTTACTTTTCCATTTCTTAGTTACTTCACTTATTATAATGATCTCTAGCCCCATTCAGGTTGTCATAAATGCCATTATTCCATTCCTTTTTGTGACTGAGTAGTATTCTATGGTATGTATGTATGTGTGTGTGTGTGTGGATATATATATGTGTGTGTGTGTGTGTGGATAGATAGATAGATAGATAGATAGATAGATAGAGAGAGAGATAGATAGACAGATAGATAGACAGACAGATATAATCACATTTTCTTTACCCACTAATTGGTTGGTGGGTATTTAGTCTGGCTCCATATTTTTGCAATTGCAAATTGTCCTGCTCTAATCATGTATGTGCAATTTTTTTTTTCATATGACTTCTTTTCCTCTGAGTAGATACCCAGTGGTGGAATTGTTGGATCAACTGATGGTTCTACTTTTAGTTATTTAAGGAATCTTTGTACTTCTTGCATTGCCACCAGCACTGTAAAACTGTTCCCTTTTCATGATATGCATGCCAAAATTATTATGTTTTGATTTTTTAATTATGGTCATTTTCACAGGAGAAAGGTGGCATCTCATTGTAATTTTGATTTACATTTCCCTGATAATTAGCAATGTTGAGCATTTTTTCACGTTTGTGGGCCATTTGTATACCTTCTTTTGGGAACTGTCTATTCATGTTCTTGCTCACTTTTTGATGACTTTTTTTCTTGCTGATTTGTTTTAGTTTCTTGTAGATTCTGGATATTAGTCCTTAGTTGGATGCATAGTTTGTGAATATTTTATCCTATTCTGTGGGAGGTCTGTTTACTCTGCTGATTTTTATTTCTGTGCAGAAGCTTTTTTGATTAATAAATTAATTAGGTCCCATCTATTTATTTTTGTTTTTCTTGCATTTGCTTTGGGATTCCTTATTAACTCTTTGCCTAAGTCAATCTAGAAGGGTTTTCTAGATGTTATGTTCTAGAATTTTTATGGTTTCAGGTCTTAGACTTAAGTCTTGATCCATCTTGAGTGGAGTTTTATATAAGGTGAGAGATTAGAATCCAGCTTCATTATTCTACCCATGGCTTGCCAATAATTCCGACACCATTTGTTGAATAGGGTGTCCTCTGTCCACCTTTTATTTTGTTTGCTTTGTTGAAGATCAATTGACTGCAAGTATTTGGCTTTATGTCTGGGTTCTCTATTCTATCCCCTTGGTCTGTGTGTCTATTTTTATACTACTGCATGTTGTTTTGGTAACTATAGACTCATAGTATAATTTGAAGTCACACATTGTGATACTTACAGATTTGTTCTTTTTGCTCAATCTTGTTTTGGCTATGCAGGCTCTTTTTTGCTCCATATAAATTTTAGGATAGTTTTATTCTAGTTCTGTGAAGAACAATGATGTCATTTTGATGGAAATTAAAATTAATCTGTAGATTTCTTTCGGCAATATGGTCATTTTCACAATATTTATTCTACCCAGATGTGTTTCCATTTATTTGTGTCATCAAATTATCTCTTTTGGTAGTGTTTTATAGTTTTCCTTATAGAGATCTTCCACCTCCCTACTTAGGTATATTCCTGAGTATTTTACTTTTTTTTGGCAGATGTTATAAAACAGATTGAGTTTTTTATTTGGTTCTCAGTTTGGTTGTTGTTGGTCTATAGTAGTGCTATTGCTTTATGTACATTGATTTGGTATCCTGAAACTTTGCTGAATTCATTCATCAGATCTAGGAACTTTTTGGATGAGTTTAAGTTTTTCCTAGGCATATGATTATATCTTCAGCAAACAGCAACAGTCTGAGTTCCTCCCTACCAATTTTGATACCCTTTATTTTGTTCTTTTGTCTGATTGCTCTGGCTAGTACTTCCAGTATTATGTTGAACATAAGTCGTAAAAGTGGCATCCTTGTCTTGTTCCAGGTCTCAGGGGGAATGCTCTCAACTTTTCCCCTTTCAGTATTATGGTAGCTGTAGGTCTGGCATAGATGGCTTTTATTACCTTGAGGTACGTATCTTCTATGCCAATTTTGCTGAGGGTTTTAATCATAAAGGGATGCTGGATTTTATCAAACGTTTTTTCTGCATCTATTGAGATGATTATATATTTGTTTTTAATTCTGTTTATGTGGTATATCACATTTATTGACTTGCATGTGTTAAACCATCCCTGTATCTCTGCTATGAAACCTACTTGTTCATGGTATATTATCTTCTATTTTAAAACACTAGGTAACTGAATCCAACAGCATATCTTTTTAATATGTAGTTCAATTTGGACTGAATCCAACAGCATAACTTTTTAATATGATGTTTGATTTGATTAGGTTTTTCTTTCTTTTTTTTTTATTATACTTTAAGTTCTAGGGAACATGTGCACAACATGCAGGTTTGTTACATATGTATACATGTGCCATGTTGGTGTGCTGCACCCATTAACTCATCATTTACATTAGGTATATCTCCTAATGCTATCCGTCCCCCGTTCCACCTCCCCACAATAGGACCCAGTGTGTGATGTTCCCCTTTCTGTGTCCAAGTGATCTCATTGTTCAATTACCACCTATGAGTGAGAACATATGGTATTTGGTTTTCTGTTCTTGCGATAGTTTGCTGAGAATGATAGTTTCCAGCTGCATCCATGTCCCTACAAAGGACACAAACTCATCCTTTTTTATGACTGCATAGTATTCCATGGTGTATATGTGCCACATTTTCTTAATCCAGTCTGTCACTGATGGACATTCACAAGTCTTTGCTATTGTGAATAGTGCCTCAATAAACATATGTGTGCATGGGTCTTTATAGCAGCATGACTTATAATCCTTTGGGTATATACTCAGTAATGGAATGGCTGGGTCAAATGGTATTTCTAGTTCTAGATCCTTGAGGAATCACCACACTGTTAAACTCTAGAAGAAAACCTAGGTAATACCATTTAGGACATAGGCATGGGCAAGGACTTCATGTCTAAAACACCAAAAGCAATGGCAACAAATCCAAATTGACAAACGCGATCTAATCAAACTAAAGAGCTTCTGCACAGCAAAAGAAACTACCATCAGAGTGAACAGGCAGCCTACAGAATGGGGGAAAATTTTTGCAATCTACTCATCTGACAAAGGGCTAATATCCAGAATCTATAAAGAACTCAGTCAAATTTACAAGAAAAAAACAACCCCATCCAAAAGTGGGCAAAGGATATGAACAGATATTTCTCAAAAGAAGACATTCATACAGCCAACAGACACATGAAAAAATGCTCATCATCACTGGTCATCAGAGAAATGCAAATCAAAATCACAATGAGATACCATCTCACACCAGTTAGAATGGCAAGCATTAAAAAAATCAGGAAACAACAGGTGCTGGAGAGGATGTGGAGAAATAAGAACACTTTTACACTGTTGGTGGGACTGGTTAGGTTTTAATAGTGTTTGGTTGAGGATTATTTTTGCACCTAGGTTAATCAGGGATATTTGTCTGTAGCTTTTTTTTTTTTTTTTTTTTTTCATTGTTTTTATGCCCTTGTCTGGTTTTGGTTTTATGGTGATGCTGAGTTCATAGGACACTTTAGGGAGGATTCCATTTTTCTTTCTCTTTTGGAGCAGTTTCAGTAAGATTGGTACCAATTCTTCTTTGAATGTCTGAGAGAATTCAATGGTGAGTACACCTGGTCCTGGACTTTATTTTGTTGGCAATTTACTTTTGTTACTGTTTTAATTTTGCTACTTCTTATTGGTCTGTTCAGAGTTTCTATTTCTTCCTGATTTATTCTAGGAGGGTTATATATTTCCAGGAATGTATTCATCTCCTCTAGATTTTCTGGTTTGTGTACATAAAGGTGTTTATAGTAGTCTTGAATGATCTCTTGCATTTCTGTGGTATTGGTTGAAACATCTTGCATTTTGTTTCTAATTGAGTTTATTTGGATCTTCTATCTTTTCTTGGTTAATCATGCTAATGTTCTATCAATTTTGTTTATCTTTTCAGAAAAAAAACAAGCTTTTCATTTCATTTATCCATAGTTACAATTTTATTTATTTATGCTCTGATATTTGTTATTTCATTTCTTCTGCTGGGTTTGGATTTGGTTCATTCTTGTTTCACTAATTCCTTGGGGTGTGACCTTAGATTGCCTATTAGTGCTCTTTTAGACTTTCCAGTGTAGATACTTAATGCTGTAAACTTTCCTCTTAGCACCCATTTTACTGTATCTTGGAGGTTTGATAGGTTGTGTCACCATTATTTTTCAGTTAAAGAATTTTTAAATTTCCTTCTTGATTTCATCCTTGACCCAAAGATCATTCAAGAGCAAATTATTTATTTATCATGTATAGTTTTGAGGATTCATTTTGGAGTTAATTTCCAGTTATATTTAACTGTGGTCTGAAAGGATACTTGATACAATTTCAATTTTCTTAAATTTACTGACACTTGTTTTGTTGCCTATCATATGGTTTATCTTGGAAAATGTTCCATGTACTTATGAAAAGGATGTATATTCTGCAGTTGTTGGGTAGAATGCTCTGTAAATATCTGTTATGTTCCTTTGTTCTAGAGTATAGATTAAGTCAATTTTTTTGTTGTTGACTTTCTGTCTTGATGACCTGTCTAGTGTTGTCAGTGGAATATTGAAGTCCCCTACTATTATTATGTTGCCATCTATTTCATTTATTGGGTCTAGTAGTAATTATTTTATAAATTTGGGAACTCTAGTGTTAGGGGCATATATATTTAAGATTGTGATATTTTCCTGCTGGATAATCCTTTTATCATTATATAATGTCCCTCTTTGTCTTTGTAAACTCTTGTTGCCTTAAAGTTTGTTTTGCCTGATATAAGAATAGCTACTCCTAGTCGCTTTTAGTTTCTATTTGTGTGGAGGATCTTTTTCCACCCTTTTACCTTAAGTTTATGTGAGTCCTTATGTGTCAGGTGAATCTCTTGGAGACAGCAGATACTTGGTTAGTGAACATTTAACCAACTTGCCATTCTGTATCTTTTAACGGAGCATTTAGGCCATTTGCATTCAATGTTACTATTGAGATGTAAGGTATTATTATGTTTTTGTTTTATAGGTCCTGTGAGATTTATGCTTTAAGAAGGTTCTATTTTGGTGTATTTTGAGGTTTCATTTTAAAATTAGAAACCCCTTTTAGCAACTCTTGTAGTGCTGGCTAGGTAATGACAAATTCTCTCAGCATTTGTTTGTCTGAAAAAAATAAAAAAAAAAAAACTTTATCTCCTCTTCATTCATGAAGCTTAGTTTACTGGGTACAAAATTCTTGGCTGACAATTATTTTCTTTCAGGAGGCTAAAGATAAAACCCTAATCCCTTCTCACTTATAAAGCTTCTGCTGAGAAATCTGCTGTTAGTCTGATAGATTTTCTTTCATAGATTACCTGATGATATTTGTCTCACAGGATTTAAGATTCTTTCCTTCATCTTGACTTTAGATAACCTGATGATTATGTACCTAGTTGATAAGATTTTTGCAATTATTTTCCCAGGTGTTCTTTTGACCTTCATGTATTTGAATATCTAGTTCTTCAGCAAGGCCAGGGAAGTTTTCCTCAATTATTTTCTCAAATAAGTTTTCCAAACTTTTAGATTTCTCTTCTTCCTCAGGAACATCAATTACTCTTAGGTTTGACCATTTAACACAAGCCCAAATTCCTTGGAGGCTTTGTTCATTTTTTTATACTTTTTTTTTTTTTTTTTTTTTTTTTTTTTTTTTGTCTTCGTCTGATTTAGTTAATTCAAAATCCTTGTCTTTGGTTTCTGAAGTTCTTTCTTCATTTTGTTCTAGTCTATTGTTGAAACTTTGCTTTGCATTTTTTATTTCTCTAAGTGTATCTTTCATTTTCAAAAGTTGTCATTGTTTTTTCTTTGATATCTATTCCTTTGGATAATGTTCATCCATAAACTATATAGTTTTTATTAATTTATTTAAGTTGTTTTTCACCTTTATCTGGTAGCTCCTTGAGTAGCTTAATAATAAACCCTCTGAATTTTTTATCTGACAATTCTTCAATTTCTTCTTGATTTAGATTCATTGCTGGGGTGCTAGTGTCATCTTTTGGAGGCATTATAGAACCCTGTTTTGTCATATTATCAGAATTACTTGTCTAATTTCTTCTCATTTGGGTAGACTATCTCATTGGAAGGGTCTGGAAGTCAAGGCCTGTTGTTCACATTCTTTTGTTCCATGAAGTGATCTCTTGATGTATTGCACTGCCCCTTCCCCCCAGGGATAGGGTTTGTTGAATGCTGGACTGTAGGGATTGGTATTGCTTTTCTGGGTCTAGTCACCTAGTAGACTACCAGGCTCTGGACTGATGCTGGGGAATGTCTGCAAAGCATCCCGTGATGTGATCCATCATCAGGTCTCCCAGCTGTGGATACCAGCACCTGGTCTGATGGAAGTGGAAAGGGAGTGAAGGAGACCCTGTGAGTCCTTGGTTGTAGATATGTTTAGTGTTCTAGTTTTCTCAAATGCTGGTTATGTTAGCAGTGAAGTTATCACGTAAACAGACTCAGGACCTCTGGTTAGCCAGGATGTTGAAGGCAGTGGTATTAGCTATTGTTTTCCTTTTCCTGGGAGCAGGGTTATTCTGTCATGAGTTGCTGTAATGGCTTGAGTTGGTTGGCCTCCAGCCAGGAGGTGGTACTTTCAAGAGAGCATCAGCTGTGGTAGTAACAGGGGGATCTAAACTTGCCTTAAGTTGACCAGGGTACATATTCTGTTTCCTTAGGCAATAGGGAGTCCCATAAAGCTCACAAAAGTTTATGTCTTCTGTGTTCATCTACCAGGGCAGATAGGGGAATACCATCAGGAGGGGGCAGAGTTATGTTGGTCTTGTCTCAGACTTTTCACCATGGAAGTTAGGGAGTGATTCTCAGTTCAATGAGGTTATGATCCAGAGAGAATTATGGCTGCCTCTGCTGTGTCACATAGTTTGCTATGGAAGTAGGGGATAACTGGTAGTGAAAAGCCCCACCCAGTTCCCACACAGTTTTTGAGGCCAGTCTTGTTCCTGCAGTGCCCCACTCAGACCTTCCCCTAGGCTGTAAGCTTCCCTGCTGAGAAAGAAAGCAGTGGTTTTAGACCTCACCCCTCCCCATCTGCCTACACTCTCTGCGGCATATCTTGCACTTGTATTTACAGTAGTTTCCATTTGCCCCTGGATTCTGCTCGAGAAAAATTTGTGCCCTGTTGCAATTAGTACAAATTTCAGTTGGAAGCTTTTTTCATCCTGTGACAGCTCTCTGATTCCTCTGGCTGCCTTACCCAAGGGCTCTTATGAGATAAGACCAGGAATGGCTTCTCTGGGCTTGAACTGGAGACTGAGAGTGCCTACAAGGTTCTTCCTGCTGCTGCTTCTACTTTTATACTTCACATGGCTCCCTAAATCCATGTCAGTTCTAGGTAAGGTTAAATCTTTCTCTTGAGATCTGGATTTTCAGATTCCCCAGTAAGAATATGTGTTTGGTGGCAGGTTATTCCCTCTCACACTTTGGGAACTCACAGTTTTTCACCTGTCTCACAGATTTTGCAGCAGCATGCCACTTCTTTCAAAGGATCTGTGAATTCCTTCAGTTTTCCTGATACAAGTTTTCAGAGCAAAAGTTCAGTGTAAGTGTCCACACACTGTTCTGTTCATCCATGTGGGAGCTGCATGTTAACTCTGTCTCCTATCTGCTGTCTTTCCGAAAAAAAAAAAAAAAAAAAAAAAGTTAAAAAAAGGTTACTAAACTCATTCTCATGAATCTCCTCTGGAGTTATTGTTTTGTTTTGTTTTTATTGATCATATTGGCAACTGTCTCACACGTAACATCAAGCAACCTATTAAGAAGTAGTTTTCAGCCAAAAGAAGTTCAAAAAGTGTTCCTTGGTCAAATTTCAGAAATTCCTGTTCCCAAACAGGGATATCACCTGTTCACTTTTCTTTGTTCTTGTTATCTTGAGATGGAGGAGAATCATCCTTGTGGTGGCTACACCACTAAATGACTTTTTCTTTAAGATTGCTGAATTAACACTTGATAAAGGAGAAAAGTCAACATCTCCTTCAACCATTCCCAAATCTTCTAACATGTTCTGGATAGTCACAAATCGTTTGGCAATTTCCATATCAACTTCAGCACCATGCAGGCATGGTGTCTGGTCTCATGAGTTGATGAGAGCTGGGCGGTGTCAGCACAACAAGACAAAGGCAGAAAAAAAGGCCACTCAAGTATTATTAACTAACATATTATAGGACAGATAAGGCTCTATGACAGTAAGACTAATCATGGGCATTCAAGAAGTTCTTTAAACTTAATTTAGACTACTTAACATATCTCAAACTAAAATGATAACAAAAAGATTCTATTTTCTCAAATTCTGCAGCTAATTTTTGTACAGTATAAAATAAAATGGAAACAGAATGATAATAAGAACATGACTGTTTTTATTCTCAGAACCTTACTCTTGAAAAATTATTTATAATATAGATATTAAAAATGAATTATTTGGACAGCTGTAGGGAATTGAAATGTTCTATGCATAAATTAAAATGATTAAGATAAGTATATAATGCAGATAAGTATAGCATATCCAAGACATGCAATAAATAACAGGATTTTTTTCAGTTGATGTTTCATTGATGTATCTTTGAAAGTGGACAGAGAAAATTAAAAAAAAAAAATAAAAACCTCTAACAGGAGCATTTCAACAGCTTCATTTATAAAATAATGTCAATACTCTTAAAAAATGCCATGGAAAGTTATTCATTATTTATTTTTCATTTTTAAATGGATAAATGACTTTAAACATTAAGAATATATGTTATAATTTTAAATTATGATATTAGAAGGCTTCAATTATCTGTCAACTTATTATCAAATAGCTAAAATATGAAATACATATAAAAAAAGTTTATCAAGGGAATTTATGTTAACACTACAAAATAAACTTTAAATAAACATGTATCAATTTAAAACCAACACAGATAATATGCAGATAAACAAAAATTAATAAAATACAATGATTATTTACTTTGTAAATTTTTATTGGAGTATAAAATATATTAAGAGGAGTGTATAAATTAAATATAAATCATGGATTATTACAAGCTGTAATTACTCACGTCACTCCACACAGGTCAAGAAATAGAAGATTAGAAACATTTGTTAAGTCTCTCCTAAATTTGACCAATTACTGTCCTCCATTCAATCACAAATGTAATCATTATCTTGTAGATCATTTTCTGTCTTTTTGTTTTTTGAACTTGTTATGAATAGAATCACACATACATACTCTTCTGTGTTTGACTTTTATTTTTCAATATCGTAATTAACGATGATTTTTTCACGTATATGTATGAAAAATATTCTATTAGATAATTATAACACATATTATTTCTATCGTTGATGAAAATTTGAATTGTTTTCAGTTTTTTACTGCAGATAGTAGTACTTTGAGCATTACAAAATATGAGATATCAAAAGTTTGCAAATAAAAATGAAAATATGATATACTAAATATTATGTTACACAAGTCATGCTGTGCTTAGAGAAAAAAATGCATGCTTGTCTATCTTTTTATTATGTTAGCAATTCTTGATGACCAACATCCAAGTCTACTCAATTATTAGAGTTACAAATTAGTGATTTTTTAATTCCTCGACTCTTAATTTCTAATTTTTAAATTTCCTCTGCATTTACTAGCTAACGTTATTTTGTAAAGAGAAACTTGATATTTTCTTTTTCTTATGCAATGACATATTTCATCTAAGAAATGTAGAAAGAGTACTTAACTATTTCATTTTCCGGTTTCCAAAACATTGATTTAGCTTATTAGTTTGATAATATTCTATAATAATATTTAATTAGTATTTTTCATGTCAGAGATTTTAAAAAATATTTGAAGTGTTCAGATCAGTAATAATAATAATGATGATGATTATGATCACTATTTCTTAATGGCTTATTTCGAAGAAGATACATTTTAAAAATTCTTAAATTAATTACTATTTTCCTTTGTTTAGTACTTTTATTTCTATTTAATAAATCTTTACCTTTGCAAAAGTCTTGAAGCTCTTATTTTCTTCTAGAAGTCACAAATTATTGAAAAATGTACTTTTTACTTTTTGTATATTCAGGGCAATCTATTTTTCTTTAATATTGTTAGTTTTAGGCCCTTATGATTTTAAGCATTTAAAATGTAGTGAATCTTGTTTGGTGCCCAGCATATGAAAATTGTGCTTTTTGTATATAGTCCATAATATGTGCATCTAAAAAGAATGTACATTCTTTAGTTTTTCAATACATTGTTTTATACATCTGTCTATGCACATGTGTTTACTTTTGTCTGCTCCTTTCATTAGTAATTGGTAGACTTTTGTTAAAAATCTTTCTTTTTCTACGGAAAAAAGTATACAGAAATCTTTCTCTTTCTTGGCACTTTTTCCTGTCATCCTATGAAGAAGGTGCCTTTTTTCCCTTCACCTTCGGCCTCAATTGGAAGTTTCCTGAGGCCTTCACAGACATGCAGAATGGTGAGTCAAGCCTCTTTTATTTATAAATTACCCAGTCTTGGGTATTTCTTCACAGCAGCATGAGAACAGACCATTACACCTAGGGACCGGTGTAATAATTTCTTTAGGTTTTTAGCTGTCAACTTTTGCTTCATATGATTTAGAGTGTATTATTCTATGCACATAAATTCAGAATTATTACATCTTTCTGATAGATTGCCCATTTATTATTACAAACTATCCATTCTTGCTTACTTTAAAGCTCTCTATGTCCTTAAACTTCACACATTTTTTTTCGCTTGTGACTTTATTTCTTAATCTAGTTTGAAAATATCATCTTTCGTTTGGAGCATACAAACTATTTTTATTATATATATATTTTGAATTTAAGCTGTCATATCACCATTCGCTTTTTAAATATCTCAATGCTTCATTTCCTGTAGCCTAATTTTTTGCTTTTATTCAATGGTTTACTATTTTGTAACATGAAATCTTTCCCTTCTTCCCCTTCTTTTTTTTTTTTTTTTTTTTTGAGACAGAATCTCACTCTGTCACCAGGCTGGAGTGCAGTGGTGCAATCTCAGCTCACTGCAATCTCCGCCTCCCAAGTTCAAATTATTCTCCTGCCTCAGCCTCCCAAGTAGCTGGGATTACAGGTGTGCACCACCATGCCCAGCTAAGTTTTATATTTTTAGTAAAGATGGGGTTTCACCATGTAGGCTAGTATAATTTCAATCTCCTGACCTCATGACCCACCCGCCTAGGCCTCTCAAAGTGCTGGGATTATAGGCGTGAGCCACTGCGCTCAGCTCTACTATCCTTTAATTTGGACCTTCTTTTACTAATTTTAGAGAATACTAATTAAATAATGCATTCTTACTAATACAAATTATCCCTTCACAAATTCCCGTATTTTATAAGACCTCAGAACACATGAATTATACGTATGACACACATACATGTCTTAGTCTTATATGACATTTTATGCCTTAGTCTTATACTACGTTTTTTCCTTCTTCATATTTTAAACACTGAAAGAATTATTATTGTCTTATGCAATTATTAATAATATTTATTTACAAGTACCACATATTTTGCTTTTCCATTTCTGTTGTTTTCTTTATCCCCAAGCTTCTTTGTTGCATATTTTCTTCTGCCAGAATCATTCTTATGTATTTTAATTAAAATTATTTTAATAGGGATGAATTCATTTAGTTGTGTTTACTAGAAAAGTCATGTTATTCTAGGTTGGCAATTCTATTTCTTTTTCCAAACTTTGAAGATAATGTTCCATTGTCTTCTGGCTTCCATTATCTGTATTGAGAAGTGATCTGCAATTGTTGTTTCTTTCATGATTATAAATATAAATATGGCCGGGTACGGTGTAATACCAGCAGTTTGGGAGGCCAAGGAGGGCAGATAGTTCAGCAGTTTGAGACCAGTATGGGCAACAGGGTGGAACCCTGTCTTTACTAAAAATAAAAAAATAGACATGGTGGTGGGTGCCCATAACCCCAGTTACTTGGGAGACTGAGGCAGGAGAATTGCTTGAATCCAGGAGGCAGAGGTTACCGTGAGCTGAGATTGCACCACTGCACTTCAACCTGGGTGAGAGAATGAGATTCTGTCTCAAAAATAAATAAATAAATAAAATTATTTTTTTATCCCCTAGGAGTCTATATAAACTGTAGGGTTCATTAAACTTTTAAATGCATAGTTTGTAACTTGCTCATTTTGTAAAATTTTCAGCCATTGTCTCCTCATATTTTCCACCCACTCTCTTTTTTCCCGTTTATCCTGGAAAACTAAAAAATTATATCATAATATTTTCTCATATTGCAAAAGACTTGTCTATCTCCTTTCCTCTATATTATCTGCTATTTTTTTTTTCTCTGGACATTTTCATGTAACACACAGAGATCACTAATTTTCTCATAAGCTGAGACTAATATGTTGTTAAACCACTCATAGAATTTCAAATATAATTTTTACTATTTTATTATTTTTATTATTTTTTCCTGTTTTGTAGAAAATATAAAAATATTTCATTGTATTTTTTGTATTTTTTTATTTTATTTTTATTTTTTCTATTTGTAACATCCCAGTACTCTGCTAAAGTTACCTATTTTGTCTATTGTTTGAATGAATATAAGAAGAATAGTTATTTCAGTGTCCATATTTGATGACTACATTGTTGTGTCCTATTTCAGTTATTTATATTGAATGCTCTTGGCTTTTGGTCAATTGTTTCCACTCTTTGTAGTTCTAGTTAGGTTTGGTTAAGTGTCACACATTGGATATGACAAATTACATAAAATTCAATTTTCTGGATGATGAAATCTTACTTCAGAGACTTCAATTCACATCTGGCAGACAAATAGACTAAGATCATCAACCTTGTAAAAGTATTGTAATCTCATGAAGGAATAACATAATTTAAACAGAATTTTAGTCAATAGAGCTGGTTTATTTTCATCCTAGTTTTATAATTGTGATGTAAACTAGAGGTCTCAAACCAAGTCCAAGAATAATTATGTTTTCCATTTGCTATATAAGCCATGACATGTACATTTCTTTTCACACCAATGAGGTTTTTTTTTTTTCTTTTTCTTTTTTTTTTTTTTTTGAGATGGAGTCTCACTCTGTCGCCCAGGCTGGAGTGCAGTGGTGTGATCTCAGCTCACTGCAAGCTCTGCCTCCCGGGTTTACGCCATTCTCCTGCCTCAGCCTCCCGAGTAGCTGGGACTACAGGTGCCCCCCACCTTGCCCGGCTAGTTTTTTGTATTTTTTAGTAGAGATGGGGTTTCACCGTGTTAGCCAGGATGGTCTTGATCTTCTGACCTCGTGATCCGCCCGTCTCAGCCTCCCAAAGTGCTGGGATTACAGGCTTGAGCCACCGTGCCCGGCCACCAATGAGGTTTTAAAAGCTCAGTTTAGCTTCTTAGTTTCAAGTAACGGACTCAACTTTCTAGATTTTCTTTTACTTTCAGAGTCTAGCCCTGTAATTTCTCACTGATCCAGAGAAAATAAAGCTTTGATAACATGTGAACATGAACAAATTGTTCATTGCCTATTTAAAACTTAAAATTTAGCAAATATTCTGTTTTAACGACTTATTGAGTTTTAATACACATATCATAATACTGACCCTTTTAATGTGTACTATTCAGTGTTTTTAGTATATTTACAATGCTGTACAACCATTACTATCATTTAAGAAACTAGTTATCATCCCTTTTCCAAAATAAATCCTGTACCTGTTTATAGTCCCTCATTCTGAGCTACCGTCCAAGCCTGTTCGATAACTAACCTAATTTCATTTCCATAGACTTACTTATTCTAGACATAACATTTACATGTGGTAATATGAATACCTAGTGAGCATAATATTTTTGAAGATTATGCATATTATTACATGCATCAGTGCTTCATTTGTTTTATTCCCGAATAAGATTCCATAATATGAACGCATCATATTTTGTTCACAAATTCATCAATCCACAAACACTCGGGCTGTTTCCACCTTTTGGCTATTATGAATAAGGCTTCTATGAACATTGTTGTGCAGTTGGTATGTGGGCATATGACTTCATTTCTCTTGGATATATATGTGGATCAGATAGTATTGCGATATCTAACAATTTGAGAAAGTTTCAAAATTTTGTCCATTTTATGATCACTCTAGCAATGTATGAGATTTTCAATTTCTCTGATTTTTAAAAAATATTTTCCCAACTGTACTAGTTGGCCAGAGCTGACATACTCATGCACACACACACACACACCCTACATAGGCTGGGTGCCTTAAAAAACAGATATTTATTTTCTCACAGTTCTTCAAGATAGAAGTCCATGATCAAAGGTCCAGCAAGGCTGATTTTGCCTTAGGCCTCTCTTCTTGGCTTGCAGATGGCGACCCTCTTGTACCTCTTTACAAGGCAGTACCCCTGTGCCTGTATGCCCCTGGTGTCTGTCTGTTATCAGTATCCTAATCTCCTTTCCCATAAAAACATCAGTCATATTGAATCTGGGTCCACCTTAACAGCCTAATTTTAACATAAATACTTTTCTAAAGGCTCTATCTCTGAATACAGTCACAGTCTGAGGTACAGTGAATTAGGGCTTCAACATATTAAATTGTGTGGGGACACATTTAGCTCACAACACAAACACTGGTTACTATCTTGCTTATCATAATAATCCTAGTAAGTTCAAATTGATAACTCATTGTGGTTTTGATTTGCATTCCTTAATACTTAATGATGTGCAATTTTTCATAAGTTTATTTTATAACTATACATCTTTGTAGAGAAATGTCCATGTGTCTCCTTTGCCCATTTTTAAAAGCTAATTTTAAATTGCATTATTTGCCTTTTTATTACTGAATTGTAAAATTTTCTTCTACATTAGGGATACAAGTCCCTCATAGCACACATGATTTGCAAGTGCTATCTCACTTTCTGTTGTTGCCTTTTTACTTTCTTGATGGTTTTATTTTCAGCACAAGCATTTTTAACATTGAAAAACTCCTATTTATCTGTGTAATAATTATTTCATCATGAGTTCTTTGGTTTTGTATCTAAGAAGAACTGTAACCCAGGGTTACAACAATTTACTTCTATATTTTCTTTATGGGATTTACAGCTTTTTGTTCTTACATGTTGATCTGTGATCCAGTAGGAGCTAATTTTTGTGTAGAGTGAGAAGTAAAAGCCTAACTTTATTCTTCTGAATGTGGATATCCAATTCTTCCAGCACTATTTGTTGAAAAGATTAGTTTTCCATTTAACTGTGGAAAATAGGATCTGCCCTCCTTGTTCACTGGTTGCTGTATTCATGCAGAAAGTCTTCCATCTCAAAAAAGAGAAGGATTCCCTTGATTTCTGAGCAGTAGAAAGCCTTTCTTCAAGGCACAGGCATGTGGGGGATGGGTGAGTTTGTACTCTGGATTGAATGCCATGACCTCCCACTGTTCTTACTAAGTTTCAGTTTTTATTAAAGAATTATTTCTTAATATGCTGTAAGCATTTTTATCATTCTCCAAAGACTTTAATAACTATTTTTACTCAGTTTTACTAGTTTAACAGAAAATTACTGGTCATAACTATTTTAACATTTTACAATTATTTAAAATGCTTCTGCACTTACAAATTGATATATATTCTGAAATATTTCATGTACACAAAGAATAAAGATAATAATATATTGAACACCTATAAACTCTCTACCAAAACTCATATATGTGAAGACAATTATTGTTAGATACATAGAATTTTTAAATTATTGATACCTCTCAGTGAATTTTCTCATGTGTTATGTTGGTGGCATTCTGCCCCTAATACTTTTAATATTAAAATATACTTTATTTTATATTAATATTATTACTGCTAGTTTTATTTACCAGTGTTGCCAGATCTACTTCCATTTTTAAAAAATTATATAACATTTCTGTATTAAAATATTTTATCATCTGTGTATTACATGTTTTATATAGCTGAATTTTTTATACTAATCAAAAAATTCAAAATATTTTTTAAAAATGGTTTTTCAGTGATATTTGTTGGAACCCCTGATAAAATTAGATTTGATTATATTATTTAATTTTGTACTCAATCTTGATGTCTTTATGCTTTTTTGGGTTCTGTATTTTCAAGATTATTTTAGTTTATAATATTATTTTTAAATATTCCTTTATTTATCTTTTTACTATGGCAGTTAATTTTTAATTCACAAGTTTGCAGCTTCTAGCTGGAAATTCCTAATTAGAAGATTTACATTGTTTTGTTTATAAATGTAAAATTTTCACATGGAGTGTAAAGTTCACAAAGTATAAGCTTAATAGATACTGTTTGACTTTTCCAAAACCAATATAAGAATATGAGAGTACTTGTTTTCAATGGGATTAATTCTATGTCACAGTTTGTTTGTATCCATTCTTTAGTCCTGTTTGTTTGATTATCCATGTCAATATCTCAGTTCAGTGTTTGGATACTAGGATTATTGCTACCATGAAAATTGAACATGTGTGGTGACAAAGGCTTGTTTTTCTAAGGTATATACCAAGACACCAATTTCACCAATTGCTGATTTATTGTTAATTTACTTCATTAGCTAACGTGCTCTTTGTATTAGCTCTTAGGGTCTCAGAGTGATTTTTAATAATGGTAAAAATCTTAAATAGAAAGAAGAGACTAAGCAAAAGCAGTCTGTATCCTAGTGTCAATGTGAAGAAATACAGACTCTTAAACCAGTAGTCAAAGTTTAATAAAAGCAATTAAGAATCTATGGGTATGCATATGTATAACCACATGTGTGTATACACACATATGTATAACACGCTAACTTTTCAATATATTATATAATATCGCATATATTATGGAATATCATATATGATACAGTTGTGTTAATCTTCTGATGTCACATATCATATAACATATTTTATTATAAATGTATATTACTCACATCAGCTATTGAATAATAGTTACATAAGATATGCTATGTAAAAGTCAAAGTATAGGTACCTAGTTTAAAACTATTATGGATAATTTCCACTGTTGTAAAAAATATATATAATGGGTTAAATTAAAGTGAGTCCTTGTTTCCACTGATTTTCTATTCAAGACTTAACACTCTTTAAAAATTTGATATTGAAAGACACTATAATTCATTAATTTTGATATTTATTTTGTTCTATTCTACTGTTATTCATTTCTATATTAATGAAATTTCTAGTGTTAACATGGATTATTTGGTACATATATGAATCTGAAATATCTAAGTAATATAAAAAATATATTATTTTTCAGCTGCATAATCATATGTGTTATTACAATTCTGCATAGTCAATTATTCTACTTTTCTCTTTTTTCAATTTCAGCTGGTTCTTTTTATTTATTTATGAAAATGTTAGAATTATATTATTAAATAATTGAATAAAAGCTGTCACATAAGTCATTACAAAAATATTGCTATAGACAGAGACAATAAGTTCTATTTTTACATATGCTAATTAATTCTATCAATCTATCAACAGATATCTGAGCATTAAACGTATTGAAATCTAAAAGCATCTCTAATTGGTCATAATTTACTAAGCAACACACGTAACTTACTAATTTAAAATGTTCCCTTTGGCAATGTATGTTTTTCCTCAAACTACTATAAAGATAATATGTTGATTAGCCAGTAGAAATACTATGATTATAAATTAGTTATATGGTAATTTAAATAACTGAAAATTGTGTGTGGAAAAGCATACCTAATTTAAATTCTGAGGATATGCTCTACACAGGCAGTTCTCATTAGAAATGGCAAAAGCAGTAGGTAGAAAGCGCCAAAATGACACAGCCTGTGCATTCAAATACAGATAGTATGCTTGTATTTAATAAGCACAGCAGGTGAACAATTGGATTTGAAAGGGAAATTAAATGGGCTGACCCAAGTGCTGAGACATTTATTGTGTTGCTCCACACTTTTTATTCTATGATTACTGCAAAGCTCTTTTGTAAACCAATATGAAGGCACACTATTAGAGCAATTGTGCATCAATTAAGTATTGTAGCTACAGGAAGAAACACAAATACATTTTCAAAGGAAGTCAAATTCAATGTGTTGTTATGTCCAAGCTGTTGTCCTATCTAATCTTTTATTCTTTATGCTATAAATTGGGTATTTTCTTGCACTCAGACCATTTATTGAGAGCTAATAGTAGCGTAGAGTGAAAACTTGTAGGACTTGATCTACTACTTTTCAACATAGTACACTTTTCAAAAGAAACATTTTGACCCTTCCTCCTTCCTGTGTCATTTATATTATGAAGCATTCTTTTGTTCTATTTTTGCATATATTGTGTAACATGGATGAAACTTTCAAATAAAAACTATTTGCCATTATATCAAAAAAAGTATTAATTTATTTAAACCATTCTCTTTCCAAACTGAAAATCACTAGCTTACTACAGATGTACACAAGGATCAAATATGTTAAAGTAAAAAACTAATATGTAATGAGGAAGAAAGAGCTGGAAAATTGGAGATAAGGTGGGGGCTCATCTGTGGTGTTTTATTATTGGGCATCTAGCAATTATTCCCAGATATATTTATGGACAGTACTGCAGGAATCAAAGAGCTATCCTAAAAGCATTCTGGCCATAAGTCCATGTTTTAAATGGAAAGGAAATAATTCAGGCTTAAAGCAGCATAGAATAATTGAACTGAGAGCAGAGCGAAAGATTCGAAAGCAGGACACAAGATATCTCAAGTAATTATAAAGATGCATGTAATCTCTAGTTACTTTTGACAAACTGTTTTTGTGATTTATGGCAGGTGCTTGTTTATAAATCCATTTCTACTCAGACACAGTGAAAAACATTTATCATTCTGCTTAGCTTTTCTTATTAGATAAATGTCACCTAAACATAACCTAAATCTGGAATCTTGCTAGTGTGGCATGTGAGCTGGTGGTGTCTCTTTGACCACCTTCATTTTTCTATTGACCCCCAGCAGCCAACAGTATTTGACCGTGAGTATCCTTTAGCCCCTGTGCTGTTTTGTCAAAAGAAGAAGAAAAAAAAGCCATTCAGAGTAGTGGAGGTCAGCAAGGTGATGTTTATCAACAGACAACTCAATGTTGATTTTGTTTTAAATCTTCTACCCTGAAGCTGTTTTCAGTTAGTGATTCATAATAACCAATGAAAGGGCTTTTATATATTAAGGAGATATGTATGTTGACAAAATCAAATTAATCAGTAAAAGTATCAGTCACCTGGAAACCAAGAGCTAAATGAATTGTCCAGTAAGGATAGTAGGAAATTAGAATAGTTTTTAAAGGCTAGAAAAATTTGATTTTCTATGAATTTCCCCATTCCTCCCAACATTATCCGACTTTTAAATTGCCATTCTCCTTTGTATTACTCTATTTTCGTGCTGTTAATAAAGGCATACCCAAGACTGCGTAATTTATAAAGAAAAAGATGCTTAAGGGACTCAGAGATCCATGTGGCTGGGGAGGGCTCAGAATCATGGTGGAAAGCAAAGGAGGAGCAAAGTCATGTCTTACATGGCAGCAGGCAAAAGAGAGCATGTGTAGGGGAATCACCCTTCATAAAACCATCACATCTCATGATACTTATTCACTATCATGAGAACAGCATGGGAAAGACCCAACCCCATGATTCAGTTACATCCTATCGGATCCCTCCCATGACAAGTGGAATTTATGGGAGCTACAATTCAAGATGAGATTTGAGTGGGGACACAGCCAACCCATATCACTTCTTTACAATATTCGGTCCATAATTGTTAATGTATTGAAATTTAACAGCATTTTCCACACCTATATTTAATGATTTATAATTATTATGTGAAAGCATGACCTATATTTAACTGTAAATGGCTAAGGATGTATGTAAAATTAGTAATAAAAATAAATCAAGTAAATCTACACAATATATGACAAATAATGAAGATAGGTAATGTAATAGAAAATGGAGAATTGCGTTAATTTTGCAAATGACATGGATACATTATCATGTTAATTAACCTGTTTTAAAAGTAAGTATTGGCTGAGCACTACTGCTCAAATCAGTAATCCCAACATTCTGGGAGGCCAAGATAAAAAGATTGCTTGATGCCAGAGGTTTGAGACTAGCTTGAGTAACATAGCGAGACCTCATCTTTAAAAATAAATTAAAAAGTAAAAAAAAATTAATAATTCAGAAAATGGATGCTTTAAATAATTATTAAATAACTTAATGTTAATTTTCATGTAGGTTTTATGGCTAACTACACAATTTAATACATTAAATAAGGTGCATAAATATTTTTAAATATTTTCTGGTATGATACTTAAAATTTAAAATAAAGTGTGTAATGGTAATTTTTATTTCCTTATCCCATTTTAAAATTGGAAGAATCTCCTACTTTTATAGAGTTGGATATTATTTATTTACTTATGTATTAACTTTTATTTTAAATTTTGGGTAACATGTGAGGTTTGTTATATAGGTAAAATTGTGTCCTCGGGGGTGTTGTACAGATCATTTTGTCACACAGGTATTTAGTCATACCTATTAGTTATTTTTCTTGGTCTTCTCTCTCCTTCCACCCTCTACCCTCCAATAGGTTTCTGTGTGTGTTGTTTCCCTTTGTGTCCACGTGTTCTCATTATTTAGCTCCCACTTACAAGTGAGAATATGTGATATTTGGTTTTCTGTTCCTGCATTAATTTGCTAAGACTAATGGCCACCAGCCCTACCCATGTTCCTGCAAAGGAAATGATCACATTCTTTTTTATGGCTGCACAGTATTCTGTGGTGTATTTGTACTACATTTTCTTTATTCAATCTATTATTGATGGGCATTTAGGTCGATTCCATGTCTTTGGTATTGTGAATAGTGCTGCAGTGAATATCCCCATGCATGTGTCTTTATAATAAAATAAAGTTATATTCCATTACGTATACACCCAGTAACGGGATTGCTGGGTCAAATGGTATTTCTGTCTTTAGGTCTTTGAGGAACTATCTTCCACAATGGTAGAACTAATTTACACTCCCACCAACGGTGTAAAACCATTCCCTTTTCTCTAAAACCTCACTAACATCTCTTATTTTTTGGCTTTTTAAAAATAGCCATTCTGACTGGTGTGAAATGGTATGTCATTGTGGTTTTGATTTGTGTTTCTCATTTCTCTAATAATTAATCAGTGATGTTGAGTTCTTTTCATATGATTTTTGGCCATGTGTGTGTCTTTTTTTTTTTTTTTTTTTTTTTTGAGAAGTGTCTATTCATGTACTCTGCCCACTTTTCAATGGGGTTTTCTGTTTTTTTCTTGTACATTTGTTTAAGTTCCTTATAGATGCTTTATATTAGACCTTTGTCGGATGCATAGTTTGCAAAAATTGTCTTCCATCTTGTAGGTTGTCTGCTTATTTTGTTTATAGTTTCTTTCACTATGTGGAAACTGTAATTTAATTAGACCCCATTTGTCAATTTTCTTTCTGTTGCAATTGCTTTTGGCATATTAGTCATGAGATCTTTGATTAAGCCTATGTCCTGAATGGTATTGCAGAGTTTTTTTTTTTTTTATAGTGTTTTTATAGTTTTGGGTTTTACATTTAAGTCTTTAATCCATCTTGAGTTCATTTTTTATATAATGTGCAGGAAAGAGATCAATTTTTAATTTTCTGTATATGGGTAGCAGGTTATCCCAGAACCATTTATTGAATAGGGAATCCTTTACCCATAGCTTGTTTTTGTCAGGTTTTTGAGCCACCACACCCAGTCCATTTTGAACTTCTGGTGTAACAATTACATATCCTTTCTATTGCATATTCCTTAACAAGTTTTTGTAGTTATTATGTTTTAATAGTTTTGTTTTTATCCTTCACACTAAAGATATGTGATTTACACATCACCATTATAGACTTAGAAAATTGTAAATTTGTGTACTTAGTTTATCAGTGAGTTTTGTACTTTCAGATGAGATGTTTTGGGTTGCTCTTTAACATCTTTTTTTTTTTTTTTTTTTTTTTTTTTTTGTCTGTGAGTCTTTATCTCTCCCTCATTTTGGAAGAACAGCTTCTTGATTGGCAGGCTTTATCCTTCAGTATTTTGAATTTATCATTCCACTCCCTCTTAGCCTGTAAGGTTTCTGCTGGGAAGTCTCCTGCAAGGTATATTGGAATTACTTTATATGCTGTTTCTTTGTTCTGACTGCTTTCAGAATCCTCTCTTTGCATTTGATCTTTGGCAGTTTGGTTATAATATGTCTTGGGAGTTTTATTTGTATTGAATTTGATTGGTGATCTTTGACTTTCCTGTACCTATATATTTATGTCTTTCTTCAGGTTTGAAAAGTTTCTATTTTTTTAATGATGTTTCTATCACTTTGTCTTTCTTTACTATCTCTTACACTCCAATAATAAATATTACCTCTTTTGGTGCTATCCCATACATCCCATAACCTTTTTTTATTCCTCTTTATCATTAATTTCTTTTCTTCTCTGACTATATTTTCAAATAACGTGTATTCAACAGATTCCTCTCTTTAATCTGTTCTTCTGTTGATGCTGTCTATTACATTTTTCATTCTGTTCATTGTATTTTTCAGCACCATAATTTGTTTTATTTTTGTAAAACTCCAATTCTTTATTAAATTTCTTGTTCTGATCACTTCTTGTTTTTCTTATTTGTTAAATATTTTATCTATATTATCTTGAGGTTTGCTGAGCTTCCCTAACACAGCAATTTTGAATTATTTGTCAAGAAGTTTATATATCTCCATTTATTTTGGGTCAGTCACTGCCACTTTGTTTTGTTCATTTGGTTATGTTCATGTTTGCCTCACTGTTCTTGATTCTTGTCACTGTGCATCTATGTCTGTTCATTGAAGAAGTAGGTAATTATTCCAATTTTTACAGTTTAGCTTTGTCTGGGAATGACTGTTAACAGTAAGCCTGTGCACAGATTCTGGGCAGGTTGTCTGGTGTCATCTCTAAGCTTGTGACCACAGCAGCTGTTGCAGTGCTAGTGGGACTACTAAGCCCATGATCACTGCATTTGGAGTAGCCCAGGGTTGTAATCCTGTGGCCCCCAAAGCTTGTGTAGCACTGGGGTGCACACAAAGCCTTTGAGGCTTGCCTGTTGCTGAGGTTTGTCTGGACCCAAGTCCACTGCAGTCAGTTGGAGAGGATTTGGGCCAGAGATTGAGTCCATTTTGCAGGGGTTATGGGTTCTCACCTGATCGTGGGGAAGTACAGGAAACTCTGTTTATGGGTACCAGTCTGGATTCTGGAACTGTAGGGGTCTGCCTGGCACTGGGTTTTACCATGGTGGGCCCAGTATTTGGTATCAAAGCGAAGTCCTATGCTCACTTCCTTCTCTTTCCCTCAAGCAAATGGGTCTCTCTCTGATATTGTTTGGCTGTGATCCCAACCAAATCTCATCTTGAATAGTAGCTCCATAATTCCCTCATGCTGTGAGAGGGACCTAGTGGGAGATAATTGAATCACGGGGTTGGTTCCCTCATACTGTTCTCGTAGTAGTAAATAAGTCTCATGAGATCTGATGGTTTTATAAGAGGAAACCCCTTTCATTTGGCTCTCATTTTCTTCTCTTGTCAGTCACCATGTGAGATGTGCCTTTTGCCTTCCATCATAATTACGAGGTCCTCCCCAGCCATGTGGAACTGTGAGTCCATTAAACCTCTTGCTTTTGTAAATTGCTCAGTCCTGGATATGTCTTTATCAGCAGCACGAAAATGGACTAATACACTCTCTGTGTTGTACTACCTGGAGTTGGGGGAAGGATGATGTGCATACTTAAAACTATCTGCTCTACTCTCTTTAATACATGTTTTCTTATTATTATGCTACAATCAAGTATTGTGATCTTTCTCTCACTCTTTTTCTCTCGATAATCTGTCCTCCAGACTTAATTATACAGAATTTTGTCATATGAAGATTCTATAGCATTGTGTCCTCAAGCTTTTTAGAAGCTCTTTTGTGGAGCTAGAAAGATCCACTACACAGTTTCAGAGTTCTTAGAAAAGGCTGTCACAACCATACTGTTGATTTTGTCTTCCTATGAAACTTTCTCTCCATAGCCAGAAATTTGACTTGTTGAGAAATGGTTTTATTTTCCACCTCTGAAATTTTTAGTCTATCTCTATTTCCTCTAAATTCTGCTTATAAACTGGCAAATTCTTTTTAGACTCTGTTTCCTGCTTTGCTACTACATAAACTAGTTACACTTTTAATATATGACCAAAAAGTTACCACTAATGCTACAAGTTCATTAAGTAAATGTCCACTATTTCAACTTTTACAAAATTTTTCGCTACTGTCTGACATCCATTAGCATTTTTCTGGTCTCCTAGAACAGTTTCCTGATGACAGTTTTCAAGGCAATGTCACATACATTCAACCCCACGCCTTGCACCAAATTATGAATTATTTTGCATTGTCCTATGAATATTATGTAAGGAATTCATCTCAAAAATTCTGCAACATACAACAATGATCATTTAATTGTTGATTTTCTTTTTGCATACACATGTGTATGTTAGCTAGCATTTAATTGATATAATCTGGACTTAACCTTGTCTCAGAATATAAGTTTGGATCATGTATGCTCCATGTACCTTAAATACTAACATCGGTGAATATCTGAGCCATATTCTTATGGTGAAAGGCAGGAATTCAAGACTACTAATCCAATTGAACTAGTACATTCAATTCACCAGTCATATCACAAGTTCTATTATTCCATTGGCCAAAGCAAGTTACATATTAAGTCCAGTAGCAATAAGACAAGGAAGTATACCTTTCCTGTGGAGATCTAGGTGTAGTGGTAGTAAATATTTCTGGATTTTCAAAGTAACTGTAGACATGGAGTCAATTATTCAGTTTCTAGAAGCTAACCATGAAACCCAATTATTAAAACTTATTTTCTTGGTTTTTGTGCAAAAAGCCAATGTGGAAATCTAGAATTACATACATTATTTCTTTTACCAATTACATTTATTGCTATTAATTTTCTGAAATCAGAAACAAATAAATTTTTAACCATGCCTGGGTCTGAATGACTCCCTGATATTCCCTGCAGATCAGACTATGACTGATACACTTTGTGTTACATATGCCTTGTATTCCAAACAAAGGATTGATATAAGGTTGCTTGAAGAAATTAATAGGCCAAAGAATTGTTGGCTGTTAAGAACATGGACTTTGAATCAAATAGATCTTTTTATTTTATTTTGTTGTGTGTGTGAGATTGAATTTTACTCTTATTGCTCAGGCTGGAATTCAATGGTGCAGTCTCAGCTCACTGCAACCTCCTCCTCCTGGGTTCAAGTGATTCTCCTGTCTCAGCCTCCCAGGTAGCTGGGATACAGACATGCGACACCATGCCCAGCTAATTTTGTAATTTTAGCAGAGACAGGGTTTCACCACGTTGGTCAGGCTGGTCTTGAACTCTTGACCTCAGGCGATCCACCCACCTCAGCCTTCCAAAATGCTGGGATTACAGATGTGAGCCACCACACCTGACCCTGAATCATTATATCAATTTTGACCTTAGTATTTATTAGGTATAGGACTTGTGTAAGTTATTTCACCTTTACTGTATTTCAGTTTACATACTGTTAAGTGTGAGCTGTTGTGAAGATGAAATGAATATTACATGCACTGTAATAAATAAAGTGCCTCAAAGTTACAATGGAATGTCAGCTAGCTGTTTTTCAACACAAGGCATTATAAGAGATATTACAAAACAATGCTGTGTTCTCATACAGACATTGACATTCTCAAAATGATGTTGAATATTATTAATATTCAGTTTATTTTTTCAGACTATTGCATTGTACTATATACTTCTCATGCAATACATATTGTATATTGTTTTCTTCTGTTATATACGTCTAGGCAGCCTCAAACTCCTTTATTCCCTAAAAGCCACAGTGACCTTCGTAATGCAGGGTTTTTTAGAAGCCCAGGTGAAAGTTTCACATGATCAGAATAACAGGGCAATGAGACACAGGTACTTAATTTCACAGAATGTTACCAGATTGCTCTTTATAATGCATACAAGCTCTTTTTCTCCCACCACTATCTCAAGAGAGCTGCTGTTGCTCACCTAAGTATGTGCAATTTAGACTATCTTCCCATGTTTGCCAATTTCATTAGTGTAAAGTAAATTTGAACTTAGTAAGTTAATTGAATATGCAATAAAATGTTAGCATATGATATAATGCCTAGCATTTACATATGCTTTCTTAATTATTTCTTAGAACAACATTTAAATAATGTACTGTTGTACCTCATATTTCATGTATAAGAAAGCTGAGACTTGAATTTACAAAGCTTGTACACAAAATAGTTGCCTAGCTCTAAATTTTCCAATCTAAATTAGCCAGTGAAATGTAAGAATTTGTTATATTTCCCTAAAATATGGCAGCTTTTATAATCACATAATGCATAGAGAAAAATAATTGAACAGAAGGAGAATTTTTAAAAACACTACGTGAGCAACATCACATCTTTATTTTTACATTAAACTACTTGTAATGCTTTCTGTGTGTGAATTATAGTATCTTGACATTTTTCTAAAGAAGGAAAAATGATCTAATTTAATTAAACTGTTGAATTGGAATAACCAAAATTATAAATCCAAAAATGCAACTCAAAGTTAATTTAATCCCTGAAAACAGAAACATTGCATTTAAAAGTTTTCCAGATAAAATAAAGTGTGACAGATCTGATTTTTGGTCTTTGAGAAATCTTAAAATCTTAAAATTATAATGTATGAAAATCTCAAAGAAAAGTTTTGTGTTACCGTGACATGACATAAAGAAATGTAATGGAAAACACAATGCTAAGCGATTCTACTATTTAAGAAGTATGTTAGCAATTTCAAAACAATTGTCACAAAATTTTATTGAATTTTTAAATTAAAAAAATCAGAAGGTCTTTTTTGGGGGGAGGGGTACAGATTCCTCAGTTCTTAGGTTTAAGCCCTTTAAAACTTCATTTAACATTAATTGCATCACAATTTGACTTTCACATCAAAAATGTTAATTTAACTATGGTTTGAAATTTCAGAATTAGTAATTCAACCTTTATAACTGCTATGAGTCATATGCATTCCTTTTCCTTAGAGAAGAAAAAATTATAACATACGGCTGCCCATTTTTTTAGAAGCATTATATGCAATATGAATGGAAAGTGCAAAGACTCATCACATATTATTTCTAGATAATCTAGAATTAGAAGCATTCTTCAAAAGAACTGTCATATGTTAAGAGGAAACCTTTAAAATTATGCAAATCATGCAAAAAATCCCTATTCAACTGTATACCATTATGAAGTACAGATCTTCTAATATTTTCTAAAATAGATGTTGCCCCACTACTCTCCTTATGCTAATTATTAGATTTTTCTCAGAAAAACATTTACCAAGTGGTCATTAAGTCAGTATGGTAACACCCAATTGGCAGCAATTCATCCATCATAGCCCAAAGTAGAAAATTCCATCCTTGGACAATGCTGAAGGTGATATAAGAAACTTTATAGACAAAATAAAATGTGATAGATACATGTATTTTTCTTTAAAATTATTGTTGTAACTTCATTATTCTTCCTGTATTACTATAATGATGGTTTCCCTGTTTGTATCCATGTTAACTACTGGGCCATAGAGATTTTCTAGAGAATACGTGGAAGGGCTACCTAAAGACAGCTTTCTCACCCCTATTGCCCTAGAACACTCAGAAAAAGAAACTTCCCTCGTTTGTTTAAGCAACACTGATTCCTTTCAGTGTTCTTCACTACAGTTTAAATTCTACTTTAGTGATAATCTTTTAGTCTGAGTGTATAGATTGCACTTCAGGCTGTTAATATCCTTTTCGGAGCCTACATAGTGTTACAAAGTTGTAGTCAGTGTTTCATGTTTATATGCCCTAGCTTTCTTACACAATACGGTTGTTGTGTATAGAACATGTGTGACTATCTGACATCCCACTAATATTCACTAGCACAACTTAAAGGTGACCTGGCAAATGCATGAGTTGAAATTCTGTCAGATGATGAGTAAGGGAAAACATTGCATTGAGAAGGTTGAATAACAAACTCTCTCAACAAAAATATTTGCTTCAGCTGAATTTGCAAAAGTACAATTTTTTTGTAGTTTTTGTTTTAGTTTAAGCAGGGACAATTGAATTATTTTTTCCCTCTTATGAGCATATTTATTATTCTCAAATAGTTTATAAAATGTTAAGCTTTAATATATTAGTGATGTTAATTTCTATTTTATATTTCCAGAATTGCAGACTATCTAGTTAGCTTGGCAATTTAATTTTTTTCCAAACATTTTATTTATTTATTTATTTATTTATTTTATTTATTTTTAGTTTTTTGAGATGGAATCTCGCTCTGTCACTCAGGCTGTTGTGCAATGGCACAATCTCCACTCACTGCAACCCCCGCCTCCCGGGTTCAAGTGATTCTCCTGCCTCAGCCTCCCGAGTAGCTGGGATTACAGCTGCACGTCAATACACCAGGCTAGTTTTTGTATTTTAAGTAGTGACGGGGTTTCATCATGTTAGCCAGGCTGGTTGACCTCAAGTGATCCACCCGCATTGGCCTCCCAAAGCTCTGGGATTACAGGCATGAGCCACCATGCCTGGCCCAAACATTTTATTTATTTATTTATTTATTTATTTATTTATTTATTTATTTATTTATTTATTTTTATTATACTTTAAGTTCTAGGGTATATGTGCAGAATGTGCCGGTTTGTTACACAGGTGTACACATGCCATGGTGGTTTGCCACACCCATCCACCCATCATCTACATTGGGTATTTCTCCTAATACTATCCTTCCCCCAGCCCCTTACCCCCAACAGGTCCTGTGTGTGATGTTCCTCTCCCTATATCCATGTGTTCTCATTGTTCATTTCCCACATATGAGTGAGAATGTGTGGTGTTTGGTTTTCTGTTCTTATGTTAGTTTGCTGAGAATGATGATTTCCACCTTCTTCCATGTCCCTGCAAAGGACATGAACTCCTCCTTTCTTACAGCTGCATAGTATTCCATGGTGTATATGTGCCACATTTTCTTTATGCAGTCTACCATTGATGGACATTTAGGTTGGTTCCAAGTCTTTGCTATTGTGAACAGTGCTGCAATAAACATACGTGTGCATGTGTCTTTGTAGCAGAATGATTTATAATCCTTTGCATATCTACCAAGTACTGGGATTGCTGGGTCAACTGCTATTTCTGGTTCTACATTCTTGAGGATTTGCCACACTGTTTTCCACAATGGTTAAACTAATTTACACTCCCACCAACAGTGTAAAAGCATTCCTATTTCTCCACAACCTTTCTAGCATCTGTTGTTTCCTGACTTTTTAATGATTGCCATTCTAACTGCCGTGAGGTGGTATCTCATTGTGGTTTTGATTTGTGTTTCTCTAAGGACCAGTGATGATGAGCTTTTTTCACGTTTGTTGGCTGCATAAATACCTTCTTTTGAGAAGTGTCTTTTAATATCCTTCACCCACTTTTTGATTTTTTTTTTTTTTCTTGTAAATTTGTTTAAGTTCTTCGTAGATTCTGGATATTAGCCCTTTGTCAGATGGATAGATTGGAAAAATTTTCTCCCATTCTGTAGGTCGCCTTTTCACTCTGATAATAGTTTATTTTGCTGTGCAGAAGCTCTTTAGTTTAATTAGATCCCATTTGTCAATTCTGTCTTTTGTTGCCATTGTTTTTGGTGTTTTAGTCATGAAGTCTTTGCCCATGTCTATGTCCTGAATTGTATTGCCTAGGTTTTCTTCTAGGGTTTTTATGGTTTTAGGTCTTACATTTAAGTCTTGAAAGTGATAGGGAGCATGCAATTTAAAAATTTTAAGCCAAAAATGTGGTAAATCATGTGTAACAAGTTTATGCGAGTAAAAATAAAGCACCACTTTAACTTTACTTCCTTTGATACATACTGAAAATAACGTATAGAAGAGCTCTGTGACAAATGGTAGATTAGCCCTAACTGCAACTTATCCATACTGCCTTTATATATCCTGTACATGATTTATAATGATACAGTGATCTCTCATGGGTATTTTCAATCCTATGTAGATAGATTTGGCACTAGATATTTTTTTTTTTTTTGAGACAGGATCTTGCTCTGTTGTCTAGGCTGGAGTGCAGTGGTGTGTTCATAGCTCATTGTTACTTCGAATTCCTGGGCTCAAGTAATCCTCCCGCCTTAGCCTCCCAAATGCCTAGGACTACAGGCACACACCACCATGACCAGATAATTTTTTAAATTTTTGGTAGGGATGAAATTTTGCTATGTTTTCTAGGCTGCTGTCAAACTCCTGGCCTCAATAGATGCTTCTGCCTCAGCTTCTCAAAGTACTGGGATTAATTTTGGCAGAAAATTTTAACAATTTTTTGATTAAGTTGTACGATCATGAAAGTTGCTTGCAATTAAACCAAGTGTGATTTTGTTTTGCAAGCAGCTTTTATGATCATCCAACTTAATCAAAATTATTCAAGATTTGTTCATATAGATATATGTATACACATGTGCTCCCTCTATATATAAACTATATATAACAATTTAGCTTGCTTTCTTCCACATTAGTATAGACAGTTCTTAGGACTAGAGACAATGCACTTGAAACATTGTTTCTCAGACATTCAATAGCAGTTTCACTTAAGAAATTATGACTTTACAGTTATATTCTTTTGAAATGAACAAAAATTGACAAGCACAGTCACAATAATTTCTGCCATTTGAAACAGGGTGAATAATATGGTTTATTCAAGGTTTCATGGTTGTTATAAAATATTCCTTACAAAAGCCACTGTATATCTTTATTTGCCTTTACCTATTTTGTGTAGTCAGTATATCCATAATAAAATGTTTGCTGTATTTAAGACAATACTACTTCTTTTATTCTCTCTCATATTATTCTAGTTAGGAAATTTTTCACACATATATATTTTTTTCAAAATGTTTGCCTTTGTAAAATTATTTGGATGAAATATATTTGGGGTAACATTGTGTAGGTTTTGATTTTACCTTCAAATTTGTCAATTAGTAATCACCTTGTATATAATAAAATGCTTTTTAAAGAACATATAGGTAGTGATATATGTATATTTCAGAACCAGGTAATTAAGGTTCCAGCATTCATGAATCTCACTTTCTAGTGGAAAATCTAAGTGCCTCAAAATGCAAATGGGAGGCACTTGGTCAGTATGAACTATTAAACTTACCTTATTTCAAAACATGAACATGCTACATGAAACTAATATTGAAGAAATACATTTCTCGTTTCCTTGATTGATTTCAAGGAAATGGAAATTCCCAGTCACTGAGTACAAAGAGGTAGCAACATCAGAGAAGTGTGTGCTTGCTGAAGCTCTCCAGACAATTAGGAATAAGTTTAATCCTTATCACCTGAAAATGACACTTTAATATTCATCAAGGAAGGAAAATCATAGCCATGTGCATTGTATTAATTGAGTGCAAGACCTTCTCTACCCAAAAAGCTTAGAATCACAGAAGATCACCACCAACTGGCTGGATACCAGAAATATCCCACCAGCTTAGAGTAAGAACTGAAATCTTGCCATCTTTCTGGAACTGCATGGAGAGAAGTTGTTAAACAAGATCTGTGCAGTGTGGACATGAAATCTAAATTCAGTCTATCTACATGATAAAGAACAACACAAAGTACTAAATCATCGCAAACGGTGGTCCAGGACAAAAGCAACATAGTGGTAAGGGAGAGCCCACCTGCACAGAAAGCAACAGAAGTTTCTTGAAAACAGCAAACATTTTAAACTGTGCACACAGTAAATGACTTTCAGACAAACAATTAAATTACCATGAGAGAGAGAGAGAGCAGTATAGTTTGCATCAGAAAAATGAGTGATAATTATTTATTTATAAAGATACTCAATTATCAGTATTTAAAATTTTACAGAAAACTAGAAAATAATAGAACAATAAGTCAAGAACACGATAGGGAATCACACCTGTAATCCCAGCACTATGAGAGGCCAAGGTGGGTGGATCACGAGGTCAGGAGATCGAGACCATCCTGGCTAACATGGTGAAACCCCGTCTCTACTAAAAAATACAAAGAAAAAGAAAGAGAAGGAATGCAGACTTAGAAAAAATAAATATATCTTAAATGAAACATAGTCATTACTCTAAAACTAATACCTGCATCAAAGAGTCGGTAAGATAAAGTTTGAACGATGAAAACTTAAATGAGGGTAGTTCTGAGGAAATACTCTCAAATGTGTCACTGAGGTAAAGAGATATAATACTCCAAACAGATGATAAGAGATGTTTAGAAATTAACACAATGATATAACCTATTTTGCAGAGGGATTGAGAAAAGAAAATTTGATAAACTGGAGAAACAAAATTTGAAGGGATTATATCTTATAATTTTCCAGAATGAAAAACCGGTGTTGTCTTATTCAACAATCAGAATGAATGTGAACAGTATTAATTAAAATAAAATCCCATTCCCTGGACATTGCAGTGAATCTCCCATGCAATGTTATCTTAAGAGCAGACAGGTAACAAAGGGCAGATTAGCTACAAAAGAAAGGCAATTATACTGACCACGGACATTGCCATAACAGGAATAGAAGACATTTAAATAATTCTTCTAAAATGTTTGAAGAAAATAACTGTTAAACTAAAGCTTTATGTCCAGGTAAATTTAAATTTTACTCAGGAATAAGAGTAACATAAATATATTTCCCAGCAAAGAAAAACAGAGATATAGCAGCACTGGAGAGGCACTGATGAAGTACTTTTTAAAGACAAACTCTCAAATTCTAAAATAACTGATGTTACTGATGAAGATCATAATCTGTTGATATTTACAAAACTCTATTGAAGTTATTAATTATGGTTTACAGCAGGATATATGTATATATCCTGAGTGTGTGTTTACATGCATATACACATACATATATATATATATATATGTATATAGATATAAAAAATATGTTGGCACACATTGGATATTATTAAATCAAACTTGATTTCTTTCCACCTGATATTGTTTGACTCTGTGTCCCCACCCAAATCTCATCTTGAATCATACTCCCATAATTCCCACGTGTTGAGGGAGGGAGCTGTGGAAGATAATTTGAATCAGCGGGGCAGTTTCCCCATACTGTTCTTGTTATAGTGAATAAGTTTTATGAGTTCTGATGGTTTTATCAGGGGTTTCTGCTTTTGCATCTCTCTCATTCTTCCTTGCCACCACCATGGAAGAAGTGCCTTTCGCCTCACACCATGATTCTGAGGCCTCCCCAGCCATGTGAAACTGTAAATCCAATTAAACCTCTTTTTCTTCTCCATCTCGGGTATGTCTTTTTCAGCAGCATGAAAATGGACTAATACAGTAAATTAGTACCAGTAGAGTGGGGCATTGCTGAAAAGATACTCAAAAATGTGGAAGTGGCTTTGGAATTGGGTAACAGGCAGAGGTTGGAAGAATTTGGAGGGCTCGGAAGAAGACAGGAAAATATGGGAAAGTTTGGAACCTCCTAGAGACTTGTTGAATGGTTTTGACAAAAATGCTGATAATGAATTGGACAAAGAAATTCAGGTTGAGGTGGTCTCAGATGGAGATGACAAACTTGTTGGGAACTGGAGCAAAGGTGACTCTTGTTATGTTTTAGCAAAGAGACTGGCAACATTTTGCCCCTGCTCTAGAGATTAATGGAACTTTGAACTTGAAAGAGATGATTTAGAGTAGCTGGCAGAACAAATTTCTAAGCAGCAAAGCATTCAAAAGGCGATTTGGGTACTGCTAAAGGCATTCAGTTTTAAAAGGGAAGCAGACCATAAAGTTCAGAAAATTTGCAGTCTGACAATGTGATACAAAAGAAAATCTCATTTTCTGAAGAGAAATACCAGCTGGCTACAGATACTTGCATAAGTAACAAGGAGCTGAATGTTAATCCCCAAGACAATGGTGAAAATGTCTTTAGGGCATGTCAGAGAGCTTTGCAGCAGCCTCTTCCATCAGAGACCTGGAGGTCTAGGACCAAAAAATGATTTTGTGGGCAGGGCCCAGGATCCCTGTTCTGTGTGCAATCTAGGAGCTTGGTGCCCTGCATCCCAGTCACTCCAGCCATGGCTGAAAGGGGTCAACATAGAGCTTGGGCCATGGCTTTAGAGGGTGCAGGTCCCAAGCCTTGACAGCTTCCACATGGTATTGAACCTGCAGGTGCACAGAAGTTAAGAATTGAGGCTTGGAAACTTCCGCTTAGATTTCAGAAGATGTATACAAACGCCTGGATGCCCAGGCAAAAGTTTGCTGCACGGGTGGAGCTCTCATGGAGAACCTCTGCTAGGGCAGTGGGGAAGAGAAATGTAGGGTTAGAGCCCCCACACAGAGTCCCTACTGGGGCCCCACCTAATGGAGCTGTGAGAGGAAAGCCACCATACTCAACATCCCGTAATGATAGATCCACCTACAGCTTGCGCCCATACACTTGGAAAAGCCACAGACACTCAATGCCAGCCTGTGAAAGCAGCCAGAAGGGAGGCTGTATCCCGCAAAACCACAAGGTGAAGCTTCCCAAGACCGTGGGAACCTACCTCTTGCATCAGCATGACCTGGATGTGAAACATGGAGTCAAAGGAGATCGTTCTGATGCCTTAAAATCTGACTGCCCCACTGGATTTTGGACCTGCATGGGCCCTGTGGATTTTGGACTTGCATAGGCCCTGTGACCCCTTCATTTTGGCTAATTTCTCCCGTTTAGAATGAGTGTATTTACCCAATACCTATACCCCCATCATATCTAGGAAATAATTAGCTTTCTCTAGATTTTACAGGCTGGTAGGTGGACTTGCCTTGTCTTAGATGAGACTTTGGACTGTGGACTTTTGGGTAAATGCTGGAACGAGTTAAGGCTTTGGGGGACTGTTGGGAAAGCATGATTGGTTATGAAATGTGAGGACATGAAATTTGGAGAGGTCAGGATGAAATGATATGGTTTAGCTCTGTTCCTCACCCAAAATCTCATCTTGAATTGTACTCCCATAATTCCCAGGTGTAGTGGGTGGGACCTGGTGGAAATAATTTGAATCATAGGGGTGGTTTCCCCCATACTTTTCTCTTGGTAGTGAATAAGTCTCGCGAGATCTGATGGTTTTATCAGGGAGTTCTACTTTCGCGTCTCTCTAATTTTCTCTTGCCATCACCATGTAAGAAGTCTGTTTCGCCTCCTGCCGTGATTCTGAGGCCTCCCGGGCATGTGGAACTGTAAGTCCAATTAAACCTCTTTTTCTTCCCAGTCTCAGATATGTATTTATCAGCAGTGTGAAAATGGGCTAATATATCACCTCCCTAATTTATAATTGACAATAAAAATTATATGTATCTATGCTGTATAATGTGATGTTTGATACATGTAAACATTGTGAAATGATTACAATAAAGCTAATTTACATATCTATCATCTGATATACTTATCCCTTTGTGTGTGTGTGGTAAGGACATTTAAGATCTATTCTCTTAGCAATTTTCAAGTATACAATACTGCACCTGTTGATTTTGGTATTCAGATCTTCTATAATTTAACTGAACATTTCCTTAACCTATTAATTATCAAGTGCGATTGACTGATGATTTCTCAATAGGCTAATGGGTTTATCAGTTTCTCGTATACTTGTAATTTGAAGCTATTGTATTGGTTGAAAATTTTCATCAGATTGTTGTACTTTTTCTCATGAACACTGGTATGATTCTATGACGCTCCTCACCATCCCTAACCAATCTTACAGTCTATTTTATCTAATGCTGGTTCAAGTAATCAATATTTCATTTAAGTGTTTACCTGAATATTTTCTTTCCATTTTCAAATTTCAAATGCACTTATAGAGATGATTATTTTAAGATACTCATATTTTATATTCAATTTGTCAAACTTTATCTTCTACTTGTTCAATCAATTTATACTTCATGTAGTACTGATATACATAGTTATCCCTTTTTCGTGACTGTAGTGAGGACATTTAAGATCTATACTCTTTGCAATTTTCTCTTACTGTTTTTCTAACCTTACTTTAAGCATATACACAGGCATGTGCCCTCATCTGTTTATTCTTTTTTAAGCATATATTTGAATTTATGTATATATATATTTATCATAAATGTTAAATTATTAAAGAGATAATTTCTCTTAATTTCTTCTTACACATTTTTTTTAAGATAAGAGTCTGTAGTTTGTCTTTTCCTACTCAAGTGTTTTTTTCTTTAGAGGAAAAATATTTAATTTTAATGAAGTCTAAGTTATCAATGTTTTATTTACTGTCGTTTTAATAGCAAGCCTAAGAACTGTTTGCCCACCCCTAGATCCTGAAGACTGTCTCCTATGTTTATATGTTTTATGTTTCTAAAACTTTTATAATTTTTATTTTACATTTACATCCGTGATGCATTTTGTCTTAAATTTTGTATAACGTGTTTTTTTTTTTTAATTTTTATTTTTCTGAAAGGGTATTTTTTCCCATTAAATTACTCTTTCATTTTCAATAAACATCAGTTGGTCATGTTTGTATGTGCCTATTTATTAATTCTCTATTCTGCTCATCCTTGTGTCTTCACTAATGTCATACCACATTGATTACTGTAATTATATTATATCTTGAAATTAGATTAATTGAACCTTTGAACTTATTTTTCCTTTTTTTCAAAGATTTTTGGCTATTTTAGTTCCTTTGCTTTCCAGATGAATTTTAGATTAATCTTGTTTATAGATGGGGGAAAATATTTTTAATCTAAATATCCAAAAATTTAATAACTAGAATTTAAAGAGCTCTTAAAACTCAGCTGTAAAGAACCCTTAAAACTTAGCTAAAAAAATAATCAAGCACGGAAAAAAAATACAAGAAGAGGCATTTCGCCAAAAAAAGACATATAGATGACAAATAATCACATAAACATTTTACATAAATTTCGCATTAATATCATAATGAAATATTACAACACACCTCTGAAAATAGCTAAAATAAAAATTAATGAAAACACCAAACGCTGACTAGGATGTGAGGAAACTGCCACTTATAGATTGCTGTCAGAATGTAAAATGTTGCAGCCACTCTATAAAACAATTTGCCAGTTTCTTAAGAAAACAGATATACAAACAAAACTAAACATGTGGCAACCACAAAACCCAGAAATTGCATTTCCCATAATTATCTCAGGGAAATAAAAACTTGTTTTCACACCAAAACCTGTACATAAATGTTTATATTAATTAATTCTTAGTAGCCCAAAACTAGAAACAACCCAAAAGTCATTTAATGAGTGAATGGTTAAATAAACAGCAGGACTTCCATACCATAGAATATTACTCAACTCCCAAAAGGAAGCAACTATTGATACATGCAACAACCTAGATGAATAGCCAAAGAAACATATTGCATTTAAAAAGCCAAGTCCAGAAGTTACATACATGTATCCCTTCTACCTTGATATTTATGGGGAATTGGTTCCAGGACCGCCATGGATATCAAAGTTTTGGGATACTGAAGTCCCTTATATAAAGTGGTATAGTATTTAACCTATGCATGTCTTCCCTATACTTTAAAACATCTTGAATTACTTACAATATCTAAGACAATTTAAATGCCATGCAAGTAGTTATCATCTTGCATTTTAAAAATTGGTTTTTTTAATGATGTAGTTTATCACAGGGGAAACTGGGTATAGGATACATAGAATCTCTCTATATTACTTCTTACAACTGCATGCAAATCTACATTTACCTCAATATTTTTTAAATGCTCAAGAAAAAATGGTAAAAGATAACAAATATCAAATTATGTGATATTTTTGTAAATATTTTTATAGTATCTAAAGGACTTCTCTCTTCTATTTCTACTCATTTCCAACAATTTTCAATTTTTTTTTTTTCCTTTGGCAAGCTTTCTGCTGCCTATATGCCTGAGAATGTTTTTATCATATACTTTTTTCTGAATGGCAGCTAGCTGAATACAAAATTCTAAGTTGTTTCTCTTCTTCCAATATAATCCCACTGTTGTCTTGCAATCATTGTTTTTGTGGAAAAAATGATGTTGATTTGACCTTTATCCCTTCTCAGATGATCTGTTTTATCTCTGATATAATTTAGGATTCTCCTTGCCATTGATTCATTAAAATGTCACTATTATGTCTAGATGTGTTGTTTCTTTTTCTGATCCTTCTCTTTGCTACTCAAGTATCTTTCAGTGTGAATTATTTCACCAGTTTTTTAATTCTGAAAAATTCACATCCATTTATTATTCAAAATATTTTACGAAAACTTTTCTATGTCCATTTTAATTTTTTTCCGCTTTCTAAAACTCTTTAGAAATGGATAATAGCACTTCTGTTTCTCAATTGTCATAACTTTTGTTTTTATATTTTCTAATTGTTTCACTTAATCTTTGGGAAGTTTTAAGTCTCTTGCCATTTCTTAATTTATTTCTATTTGTGATTACTTTGCTCTTAAATATGTCTTTAATATACATAATTTAAACTACCGTATGCTTACATCTAATAATTCACCTTTTTATTTTTTATAAATTTCACATTATTTTATAATTATTAATATATCTGTTCTAAAACTTCTGTTCCTGTGAGACCTGTAACCTAATATACCATTTTTCTTTTAGAGTGAATGTATTCTTGAGGTATTTTATTCTTTGGTTTTGAAAGCTATTAAGATATTAGCCATGCACCAGTAATCATGTCAAATGATGTTTATTAAAGCACTTTGTAATAGTAAATTTTTGGAAATAAAACGTGTATCTGTCAACACGGTAGAGTAAAATTAAATTGTTTAACATTTAATTAAATAAATAATATACAGTAATGACAAAAAAGTAGTTCTATATTTACAACATAGAAATTTGAAAACACTTAATAAAAAAGTCAATAGCTAAAACACACAAACACACACTCGCTAATTTTGTAGGAATTGACAAAAACACAGAAAATAGTATTGTATATTGCTCAAGAATGTACACACACTTGTATATGCACATGCACACATACATACACCTTAGCTCGAAGGATTTATACATACTCACTATTTTGGTCTTACAAAGACCATGCTAAGATTGGAAGAAAAGAAAAAGAAGACTTCACTCAGTCTATAATACTACTGTATTTTATAATATATATTATGTATTATATACATTGAATATATATAATATGAAATACCTAGTCATCTCTAGGAATCTATAGGGCATTGATTCCAGTACTCCCACTAATACAAAAATCCACAGATGCTCAAGCATATAAAATAGTGGAGTATATACATATAACATATACACATATTTCCATGTATTTTAACTCATCTTCAGATTACTGACAACACCAATCCTATGTAAATGCTATATAAATGGTTTTGGTACCATATTTCTTAGACAATAATGACATGAATATAAGTTTGTGCATGTTTAGTATCTGCACAATCATCCTTCTCTCTTTTTTTCTTTGATATATTTGATCTATGGTTGATTGAATCCATGGATGTGTAACCAACTCATGCAAAGGGTTGACTATACAGTCATAGCTAAAAGAAATTTGCAGATTCCATTCCAAACTACCACAATGAAGGAAAAATTACAATAAAGAAAGGAACACAATTGTTTTGACTTCCCAATGCATATAAAAGGTATGTTTATGCACTGTGGTAGTCTAACAAGTGTGCAAAGCATTATGTCTAAATAGCAATCCACATACTTTAATTAAAAATAATTGCTAAAAATGCTAATGAACATTTGAGCCTTTGGCAAGTTGGTAATTGTTTAGCTGGTGGAAGATCTTACCTTGTTAAGCCTAGCTGTTGACTGATCAGGATGGTGGTTGCTGAAGGTTGGGGTGGTTGTTCCAATTTCTTAAAATCGACATCAATGAATTTCCTTCATTGAGTGACTCTTCCTTTCATAAAAGATTTCTCTGTAGCATGTGATACTGTTTAATAGCATCTTACCCACAGAAGAACTTCTTTCAAAATGGAAGTCTTTCCTCTTAAAACTTGCTACTGTTTTATCAACTAAGTTTTTGAAATATTCTTAATATTTTCAGTCCTTTCAACAATGTTCACAACATTACCAGGAGTAGATTCCATTTCAATAAGTTACTTTCTTTGCTCATCCGAAAGAAGCAATTCCTCATCGGTTCAAGTTTTAACATGAGATTGCAAAAATTCAGTCACATCCTCAGGTGTCACTTCTAATTCTAGTTCTCTTGCTATTTCCACCATATCTGCAGTTACTTCCTCCACTGAAGTCTTGAATTCCTCAAAGTCATCTATGGGCATTGGAATTAACTTCTTCCAAATTCCTGTTCATGTTGCTAATATGACCTTTTCCCATGAATCATGAATGTTTTCAACAGCTTCAAGAATGGTTAATCCTTTTGAGAAGGTTTTCAGTTTACTTCACTCAGATCCATCAGAGGAATCACTATTTATGGCAACAATAACTTTAAAAATGTACGTGTTAAATAAGACTTGGAAGTAGAAAGTACTTTTTGATTCATAGGCTGGAGAATGAAAGTTTTGTTAGCAGGCAAAATAATAATAATAATCATCATCATCATCATCATCATCATCTCTTTGTACATCTTCATCAGAGGTTTTGAATGAAAAAGTGCATTGTTGGCCAGGCGCAGTGGCTCACCTCTGTAATCCCAGCACTTTGGGAGCCCGAGGGGGGCAGATCACGAGGTGAGGAAATCGAGACCATTCTGGTTAACATGGTGAAACCCTGTCTCTACTAAAAATACAAAAAATTAGCTAGGCGTGGTGGCGGGCACCTGTAATCCCAGCTACTCGGGAGGCTGAGTCAGGAGAATGGTGTGAACATGGGAGGCGGAGCTTGCAATGAGCCGAGATCTCACCCCTGCACTCCAGCCTGGGTGACAGAGACAGATAGAGACCATGGTGGAAGAAGAAGAAAGAAGGAGGAGGAGGAGGAGGAGGAGGAGGAGGAGGAGGAGGAGGAGGAGGAGGAAAAAGATAAAGTGCATTGTCAATGAACAGCAATATATTCCAAAAATATTTTTTTCTGAGCAGTAGGTTTCAAAAGTGGGCTTAAAGTGTTCACTAAACCACACTGTAAACAGATGGGTTGTCATCCAGGCTTTGTTATTCCATTTATATAACACAGAGTATATTTAGCATAATTCTTAAGGGCCCTCAGTATTTTTTTGAATGGTATATGAACATTGGCTTTAAATTAAAGTCACTAGTTGCATTAGACCCTAACACAAGAAACAGCCTGTCTTTTGAAGCTTTAAAGCAAGGCATTGACCTTTTCTCTCTAGCTATGGAAGTCCTAGATGGCATCTTTTTCCATTAGAATGTTTTATCTACATTGAAAATCAGTTGTTTTGTGCAGTTACTGTCTTCAGTGACCTTAGATCTTTTGGCTTGTTTGCTGCAGCTTCTACATCAGCACTTGCTACTTCACCTTGCACTATTTTTTTATCATGGAGATGACTTTCTTCCTTCAATGTCATGAACCAAGCTGTGCTAGTTTCAAACTTTTCTTCTGTAGTTTCCTCACCTCTCTAAGCCTTCATAGAATTGAAGACAGAGCCTTGCTCTAACTGGGCTTTGACTTAAGGGAATGTGGCTGTTTTGATCTTATATTTAGACCACTAAAACTTTCTCCATATCAGCAAGAGGGCTTTAAAAAATATCTTATCATTTGTGTATTCACTGGAGTAGCATTTTACATTTTCTTCAAGAACTCTTCCTTGACATTCACACTTGGCTGTTTGTCACATGAGGTTTAGCTTTCAGCTTATCTAGGCTTTTGGCATGCCTTCCTGACTAAACTTAATCATTTCTAGCTTTTGATTTATAATAAGAGGCTTGTGACTCTTTTTTCACTCTTTTTTTTTTTTTTTTTTTTTTTTTTTTTTAACCCAGAGGCCATTATAGGGTTATTAATTGGCCTGATTTCAATATTGTTGTGTCTCTGGGAATACGGAGGTCTAAAGAGAGGGAGAGAAACAGGGGAACACCTGATCAGTGGAGTAGTCAGAACAAGCACATCTATTGACTAAGTTTGCCATCTTATATGGCATGGTCTGTGGAGATTCCAAAGAATTTACAATAGTGACTTCAAAGATTACAAATCAGAGATCACCATAACAGATAAAATAGTAACGTAAAAGGTTGAAATATGAGAATTCCCAAAATGTGACACAGAGACAAAAAATAAGTATATCTTGCATATCTTGTTTTAAAAAAATACTGTTGATACTCTTGCTGGCTGCAGAGATGCCACAAGCCTTCAAGTCACAAAAAGAAAAAAAAACAGTATTTGCAAAGTGCAGTGAAGTGAAGCACAATAAAGGTATGCCTGTATTTATTTCACTAGTTTTGGGGGGGGGCTTTGTTGGGTTTAACTAATGCAAATTGTCAAGAAAAATGTATGGTTAATAAATAATAGAAAGAAAAGAAATGTTTTCATTAATTGTGTGCATGTGATACAATTATATCTGAAAAATCTAAATGAATGAAATATGTGTTAAAATTTGGAACCATAAACACAAAACTAACACAGAAATAATTATAAAAATTATAAAGTAATTCTTTAGCTAGTACAATTCATGCAACCAAGAATAAACTTATTCAAAATTAAATGAAAAGGACATATAGGAAGATCAATGTTATATTTAATGCAAAAGACATAAATAAGATGTTAAAGAAAGAGAAGAGAACATACATAGAAAAGTAACACGCCTTGGAATGTTGGTTCGTATTATAGAGTGATCAGTTTTACCCAAACTGATCTTGACAAAGTTGATAGAATATTTACTTATTTATTTTTTGTTTTTGTTTCTGTTTTTTGAAACGGAGTCTCGCTCTGTCACCCAAGCTGGGGTGCAGTAGGAGGATCTCGGATCACTGCAACCTCCACCTCCGGGGTTCAAGTGATTCTCCTGCCTCAGCCTCCCAAGTAGCTGAGATTACAGGCACATGCTGCCATGCCCAGCAAAGTTTTATATTTTTAGTAGAGACAGGGTTTCACCATGTTGGCCAGGCTAGTATGAAACTCCTGACCTCAGGTGATCCACCCGCCTCAGCCTCCCAAAGTTCTAAAAATATTTGAATAATAACTGAAAGAGTATTGCAAGAAATGAATTAAAAATAAAAAGCAATGTGAAGCCACCCACTCCACAGTATTAAAAAGCATTATAAAGCCAGGCAAGAAAATTATACTCAATGGAACAATCACAACAAATAAGTGCATGTGTGTGTGCATGTAAGTGTTTATGTATATTTTGTTTGTAACGTTATTGTAATAGAAAGATAGGAATTCAAATAGTAATTTCCAAAATTAACCTTGTTAAAATAAATTACAGATATATCAGGTATTTAAATATAAAGAAACAGAAATAGATAGGAATTAATATTTATATAAGCTTGTTGTAGCAAAAGTCTTTCAAAGCAAGACACCAAACCAGAAAACACTGGTGCATTTACTTTATAATATAAACATCCCTTTATAACTAAAACAATATCAACATTTAAAATGACAAATTCCAAAATAAAGAATAAACTATTCATTTCTGAAATAGTTTACTGTAAAATTTTAACATAAAAGGAATATATAAATATTAGGAAATATCAAAATACTTATTAAAACATTAGTAAAGGAAATAAATAGGCAATTCAAAAGGAGTATGATTGAGTAGTACAGATATTTTAATGTAAAATTTTATTGTAAATAAATAAAATACATATTTATACATGCTAATTTATTTCATTCATCCAATCCACAAATGTTCAACTATGCCAATGCTGGGAGTCGGCAGTGACAAGGGAAGCAGACAGTTTTGTGTACTGCTGCAGGGAGTGTGCATCTGTTCAAACTTTCTGGAGGACAGTTTGGCATGACTAAATACTCTCTTGCCTGACATGATGTCGATCACTAATCAGTAGGTTAATTGAGCAAGTATTTGACATTCCTATTTTAACAGTTTTATTTTAAGCAAAAGCACAAGCTATGCTTATAAGTCAGCTCAGACGTACGAACAACACTGTTTCTTCATATAAGGGTTCCTTGAACATACAGTACAGATTAGAGCCTACTCTTGCTGATTTGTTTCTTCTCTCTTTTCTTCTTCACATGAAAATGATACCTTTATATGTAGGCTGCAAATTCTAATACCAAAGCCTTAAAAGTGTGCTAAAACAACTTTCAAAAAATCTCATGGATGTTTTTCAAATTCCTATGAATCTTTATAGATGATATACCTGGCAATAATTACATAAGTTTTTATTGATTATTTGAATGTACCATGTTTTTGAATTATTCAACAATATTATCAAAGCTATATCTTTCACACTTATTTCACTAGTTTGGTTACTTTCAATTAAATTGTGTAGTTATAAAAACATGTATAAATGAAATAACTGGTTTGCACACAAATGTGATTAACTCCATACCTACAAATGTAAGTATGCATGCAGATGAAAGGATAGCCCCTTAGCTGCAAATATTCAGTTTGAGCATTAGTCTGTACTTATTTCAAGATAATTGAAAGCAGTAACCTGTCAAGTTAGTTAAAAGTCACTTAGAAGGCTTTCTACTGTATGTATAATAATCTTTAAAATGTTATTTATATTTACTTAGCATTAGATAACAGTAGCAGATTTATAAGCTTACAGAGAATAATATATAAAAGAATAAATAAAATAAATGAGAGGATTTCAAAATTAATACGTTTCACTTTCTGAGATATAATGCAACCATATTAATCAACATTATGCACAGTATATTGAAATGTGTGGACCACAATTTATCTCTGAAATTAGAATTATTCGTGATTATTACCTTGTGTTTTCCTTATCATACTTGCTCTAAAATATTAATACATGAACGCGAATTATTGTTATACTCCTGCAGTAAAAACAATAAAACACTTGTTTTCTAAAAAATGGTAAGTTTAACAAAGTATAGAAAATACGTCTGTTATTGCCTGTGCTCCTTTTCTCTGTTGAACTATTTTTGTGTCTTTCTTTCTATAGAATAAGCATACATCAAAGGTTCCAAAATTGACATTTGACTTTTCTCACAAAGTAGTGAAAATTAATGATAATACAATACCTTAATGAAAAAAAAAGCAAGAACTTATCTGAGACTCATCAGGAAAAGATAGCTGCTGGGCATTCATCGTGGATCTTACAGGGTATCATTGCTGACATGAATCCACTAATAAAGAAGCTTCGCTTCACAACTGAACTGTTAAGCAAAACAAAACTAAATCCATTATTCCATGGCAGAATTACATTAAACAACATCCCAGAGGTTGAAATGTAAACCAGAAAGCCAACTTCTTATTTTTCAATAAGATATATTGCCACCAATCAAGAGGAATAATAAAGTCAGCTTCACTTACTCTTTCTCTAAGTGGACATTCCTTGGAAGTTAAGTTATAATGAGAAGATTAAAACATGGAAAGAAAAAAATATAATAATATATTTTTGTGACTATAAATGGAATTATATTCAAATGTATTGATACATCAACATCTTCAAGAGATTGCCCTTGTAGATTGTTTTACCATATTTTTATATTCCTGGAGAATTCCTTGATAGGCTCTGTTAATGTGTACTTTTACAATCTTTACTTTTCTGTGCTTCTACAGTTTATTTACCACAACTCTAAATAATATATTATATAATTACCTTTTGTAAAATTTTATCTAAACTGAAATACATTCAATGAGGTTTGCATATCGTGTTATTTTATTTAGTTAATTGATTGATGTTCTGTCTTGTACTGGAAAACAATTAAGGATATTGTTATATAGAGATTTTGAATATGGATATTATTGCTTAACATTCAGAATTACTTCTCTTTTCATTATTGCCAAATTTCTGGAAATGAAGGGTTATTTTACACTTATTTAAACCAACAATGAGGTGCTAACTGAAAAGAAAGAATTTTCTTAAAACATCATGTAGAAGTTGCAAGTAACAAACTCCATCTATTGTGTCAAAGAATTATTGTTAGTGACAATTATGGTTCAACTTCTCCTGAAAATTACTTCTTTAGTGTTTAATTATTCTAGTTGGTAGAAAGAGCTACAGAGCCTCCATCATCTGCACATATCGCTATTAGTTTGGTGCAAAAGTCATTACTGATTTTTGCCATTGAAAGTAATGGTTAAAACTGCAATGACTTTTGCACCAAACTAATAGACACTTGTACAATTCAAACCCCTTTCAAATGCAGCCAATAACATATTTTAACACATTTTTACATAATGATACCTAAATGCTCTAAATATTTGGCCCCAAAAATAAAATTTATGCTTCCTTCTAAAAACCGAACCAAATTTTCTGCTGGAGTTGAAGGATATGGTACCCACTCACACGCTATAACTGAAGGTCTTTGCATCTTTGCCTTGTGAGAGCCAAGATCCTATCCCATAATCAGTATAGGTAAAACAGAAATAGAATTCCTATAAATTAATCCAGTCTGTCACAGATGGACATTTGGGTTGATTCCAAGTCTTTGCTATTGTGAATAGTGCCGCAATAAACATACGTGTACATGTGTCTTTGTAGTAGACTAATTTATAATCCTTTGGGTATATACCCAGTAGTGGGATGGCTGGGTCATATGGTACATCTAGTTCTAGATCCTTGAGGAATTGCCATACTGTTTTCCATAATGGTTGAACTAGTTTACAATCCCACCAACAGTGTAAAAGTGTTCCTATTTCTCCACATCCTCTCCAACACCTGTTGTTTCCTGACTTCTTAATGATTGCCATTCTAACTGGTGTGAGATGGTATCTCATTGTGGTTTTGATTTGCATTTCTCTGATGGCCAGTGATGATGAGCATTTTTTCATGTGTCTGTTGGCTGTATGAATATCTTCTTTTGAGAAATGTCTGTTCATATCCTTTCCCCACTTTTTGATGGGGTTGTTTGTTTTTTTCTCGTATATTTGTTTGAGTTCTTTGTAGATTCTGGATATTAGCCCTTTGTCAGATGAGTAGGTTGCAAAAATTTTCTCCCATTCTGTAGGTTGCCTGGCACATATACACCATGGAATACTATGCAGCCATAAAAAAGGATGAGTTTGCGTCCTTTGTAGGGACATGGATGCAGCTGGAAACCATCATTCTTAGCAAACTATCACAAGAAGAGAAAACCAAACACCGCATGTTCTCACTCATAGGTGGGAACTGAACAATGAGATCACTTGGACTCGGGAAGGGGAACATCACACACTGGGGTCTATCATGGGGAGGGGGGAGGGGGGAGGAGGGAGGGATTGCATTGGGGAGTTATACATGATATAAATGATGAATTGATGGGTGCTGACGAGTTGATGGGTGCAGCACACCAGCATGGCATAAGTATACATATGTAACAAACCTGCACGTTATGCACATGTACCCTAGAACTTAGAGTATAATAAAAAAAAAAAAAAAAAAAGAATTCCTATAAATTAGGATTATTGAAAAATAAAAGTAAAAGCAGGTCCCACACATGACCTGATATACAGGAATATTCATTATCATGCCATCTTCTGCCAACGGAACATCAAGTTTTCCCCTCCTAACATGAACTAAATCACATACTACCCATATGCCAACATGTCTCATGTTCTGGCTGTTCAGTTCAATAAAGACCTTGAAAACCCAGCTATCTGTAGTAAACCACATGGGCTTGTATACCATTCACCTAAGTACTATAAAAACACAGCATGATCATTCTGAATTATATTTATGAACCTACCCTAACCAATGCCGAATTGGACATTTTAAATATATTATGTTTTATATATTATGTAATATCTTGCTAATGACCCTAATATATCATGTTGAATAGTTCTCTATGGTGGGTTATATAGCAATTTAGAAAGATGATACAAAAATATATGTGAATATTCAAAACTTATTCCATTTATTCATAGTTCTGAGAATTTATCTTTTCCTTCAGAGGAAACTTAGGCTCAATTTCTTCTTTTATGTTAATGGAAACTTTTGTCAATTTTCAACATCACAATACCCTTATTTTCCTTTTCCACCTTTCAGTTTAATAGTTAATTTTCAGGCAAGAAATTGCACCCTGATGTGAGACAAAATGTAAGAACGCTGTTTCTGTGAATGTAATTATTTAAACAAGTAATGCAAAGTATAGCAAATATTTAGATTAGTTACGTTAGTCCATTTTTCTCCAAATTCTTCATATTTTTTCTCCTGAATACTCCTTCCCAAATAAATTTTAAAAATTTGCCTCTGATATTTTTAAGCAAACATTAGTCACAAAATTAAGTTGCTAAATCTTGGAATTACTGCACACTACAACTTAATGTTTAAATACCCATGCAATAAACCAAAGCTTCTTGTAGTCACTTGGGCCGCCATAACAAAATACCATAGACTGGGTGATGTAAACAACAAGACATTTTTTTCTCACAATTCGGGAGCCTAGAAGTCCAAGATTAGAGTGCCAGCATGATCATGTTCTGTGAGGGATCCTTTCCATCCATATCTAGATTGCAGACTGCTGCCTTCTCTCTGTGTCTTCATATGGTGGAGACGAGAGCTCTGATATCCTTTTTCACTTCTTATAAGGGCACCAGTTCTATCTGATCAGGGCTCCACACTTATGAACTCAGTTATCTGTAATCACATCCTTAAAGGCCTTATCTCTCATACCAGATAGGTTGTCAGGACTTCAACATATGAGTTTTAAGGAGACACAAATTAATTAATAGCACTTTGTTTCAACCTCTCAAAATGTATGTTCTTCTCACATGCAAAATACATTCAATCTCAACAGCCCCACAGTCTTAACCCATTCCAGCACCCACTCTAAAGTCCAAGTCTAAAGTCTCATCTAAATTTGTATGATCTAAATCAGATATGGGTGACATTCAGGGTATGATTCATCCTAAGGCACAATTCAATGCCTCTCCAGATATGAATCTGTGAAAAAAGACAAGTTTTGGATTTCCAAAATACAATGATGGGACAGGCATAGGATAGATATTCCTATTTCAAAAGGGAGAAATAGAAAAGAAATAAGAGATTATGGGTTTCAGTCAAGTTCAAAATCTAGCAAGGCAAATTTTATTAGATCTTAAGTTTCGAGGAGGATAACCATCTTTGTCTCAATGTCTCACCTTCCAGGCCTGCTAATCCAGCAGTCCCACCTTCTGGACCCATTGTCATGGTGATCCTGGCCCCATAGCTCCTCAGGGTGAAGGCTGAGACCCTGAGGCTCTGCTGGGTGGTCCTACTCCTCACAGTTCTGCAGGGGAATTCTGCCCCAAGGCTTTAGGTGAATACCATTTGGCCTGTTGATATTGAGGCAGTAGCCGCACTCATTGAAATCAAGGAGACAGTTCTGATGGTCTCAGAATCACATTTGGGGTCATAGTTCACTTATCAAGAAATAGCACATGTTTGCAGCCAAGTCACTCTATGGTCCTGTCTTGTAGAAGCCAAGAAGTCTGCCAGTCGTCTTTCATTCCAGCTCACTTTCTCTTTCTCCTTTACTTCAAACTGGCAGTGTCTGTGCTGATATAATCCCATCTCTATTCCTGGCTTTCAGTGACATGCCGTTTATGTTCCTGAGTCACTCTCATGATCTCTTTATAAAATGGTTGCTCAGCCACGTCCTTAGTGTTCTCTTTAGAACAAGCTTTCTCATTTTTTGCAACGTAGGTATGCTGAGAATTTTTTATATCTCCAAGTCCTAGTTTCTTTTTGCTTAATAATTAGTTATCCAATTAATTGCCCCCTTCTTGCATTTTAATGTAAACTGTCAGGAGAAGCAAAGTCACTCCCTCAATAATCTGTTTAGCGATCTCCTCAGCTATATATCCAATTTCATCTCTAACAAGTTCTACTTTTCACAAAACATTAAAGAACAAGTCAGTCAAGTCCTTTGCCCCTTTATTACAAAGATTGCTTTTACTTCTTTCCAGTAACGTGTTTCTCAGTTCTGTCTGAAACCTGACGAGAATGTCCCTTAATGTCCATAGGTCACTCACATTCAATTCATTATTATTTACATATTCTTTAAGAAACTGTCTCTCCAGCCCTTATCTTTTCTTTCTGAACCCTCATAAGAATCTCCTTTAAAGTCCCTATTTCTAGAATATACCTCAAAAATTCTTCCAGCCTTTACCCATCATTCAATTCCAAAACTGTTACCACATTTAAGTATTTGTTACAACAGCACCCCACTTCTTGGTGCTAAAATCTGCCTTAGTCTGCTCAGGCTACCATAACAAAATTCCATAAATTAGATAGCTTAACACAACAGAAATTCGTTTTCTCTCCCCCAGCTTTGTAGGCTGGAAGTCTTAGATCAGGGTGCTAACATGGCTGGGTCCTCGTGAGTACACTCTTCCTTGCTTGCTGATGACAAAAACTCATGAATTTTGCTGGAAAGATTCCCAAGCAGAATATACAAAGTTTAAATGCTTATTCTAACTTCCTATGTTAAAATATGAGAAACAAGATATTTGCTAAGGGAAGAGTTGTCAGTTTTTAGCAGAGCCTACAGGAAATATAAAAGAGCCAGAGTTTTCTAGATTAAAATAAAACTGTTTCTAAGACCCAGTCCCTCTAGATGGCAAAAGACTTGTAAAATAAGAAATACACTCAAGGCAAACATAAAATCCAGGACACATTTTATATAGTATGGCAGCTAGATAAATATTTCAAGGATACAGTTTCCAGGCACTTTGTTGACATCTCAGATAAATATTAAGGAAATGCACATTAGAACTGTAAAGATTCTTATTGTCATTGTTCCAGAGTATGTGACTCCGTCAAAACAGAGCTAGACTGTTTTAAAGAGATTTGTGTGTGCAGCTTTTGTCTAATGTATAATAGTAACCCTTAGAACCATGCACACATAACTCATATAAAACACGAATATATATATGCAGAAACATTCTTCAGTTTGAAAGACTGATTAATGAAAATCACCCCCAATTCCTCAACCTTAAATATTTTAATATACAGGAAATAGACTGAGAAAGTACTCAGACTATCTGCAAACACAGACCATCTTTATGGAAAAGAAAAGATAATTCAGGGATTGTAGCCAAGACCCCATAATATGAAGCTACAAGCAATGAAGAACTACACCCATAAAGTAGAACAAGCCCCTAATCAAAGAACCAGCATTGTGTACTCTGCTGAATTTCAGAATTGATATAGATCAATTATTGTTCTCTTCTTCCCATATCCCCCTGTTCATGACAGTAGTGCCTCTCTATGTTCATTCATTGTGTGCTGGGTATGTCAGTGGCAAATATCTTGTCTCTTTACATCATAAGTTTTCTAAAGGACAGATGTTGTACTTGATGAACTCCATCAAGAAGATTCAACTGCACCTAGACCTGATTTAGAAGGTGAGAATCTAGAATTTGAGTCAACCTCCTAAAAATGTGAGACTTCAGGAATCTTTGGAGAGTGTCTTAGTCAGCTTGGGTTGCCATAACAATATAAAATAGGGTAGATGAAACAGCAAAAATATATATCACATAGTACTGCTGGAAGTATCAGCTTAGGCTGCCAGCATGGTGTGTTTATGGTGAGGGCCCTCTTCCTGGATTGCTGTTGGCAGCCTTCTCACTGTGTTCTTGTATGGTGGACACAGCAAGCTCTTGTGTTTCTTCTCTAATAAAAATAATAATTATTTCATCATGAAAACCTCACCTTCATGACCACATCTATTTCCCAAGGACCTCTTTTCCAAATACAACCATATTGGAGGTTGAGGCTTCAACCTATGAATTGGGGAGAGACACAATTCAGTCCATAGTAAAGGGGGTGAGTATATTTTATACGTGGGAAAAATGTAAATGTTTTGTGACTGGATATTGGACTGTGGTAGATTAAAAATGTCCACAAATTCTTTGATACTTCCTTCATCAAAAATTAAGGTCTATTTTCCCTTCTTTTAGTACTACTTTGAATAAATATATTCCAGATCTAGTCCTTTAGAGGACTACAAATCTCATCCTTTTACTTTAGAGTTCTGAGGCACCATATAATTCAGACTATCCTGCTGGAAAAGAGATTTGGAGAGCAAATGATACTACCAGGAGATGGAAAGGGACTTAGCTGAACCTAGCCTTCCAGAATTCCTAGCATGCTTCAAACATGAGTGAAGCTATCTTAGACCCTTTACCCAACTGACAGCTGAAATCTACTGGGTGACCCTGAAGTTACCATATACAGGAAAATAGATCTGGTGAGATTTGTCTGAATTACTCACCTACAACAATACTAGATGGAATGAAATCATTATTATTTTAATCCAGCACATTTTTGGGCTGTTGGTTAAGAAACAGAAGATAACCAAAACAAAGCAGATACTACCACACTTCTTGTATTCCAATTGTTTACAGCAGACATTTTCTTAGAGGTTCCAGTGGGTCTGAACCAACACAGAAACACATATCAGCTTAATTGTCAACTTAAGTAAAATGCTTAGGAGGGGGATCACATTTTTTGCTTTCTATAATTGAGTCATATTTTATAGATAGCCTACCTGAAGAATCCCTTTTATTTTATTATTTCATTTTATTTACTTTCATACGGTCTACATTGTATTAACTACATTTCTAAATTCACACATAAATTATCTATAAATATACATTAGTTTCACTTATTTGCTAAGTTTAGTGTTGATTTTCATTTCCAGTCTGAAATTGAGAATGCTGCTGATTTAACCTGCCCATATAAAAAAGACCATTATTCGATATGATAAAACCTGCTGGGAACAATTTCTTGAATCACATCACAAATGTTGTCAATGATAAAATGTGGAGACTGTGACAGATGGAACACACAATCACTAAAAGACATTCTTACAATGTAAAATTGCATGTGTACACTCCAGTCTTCCTATTAGGTGAGAAAGTGAAGATTTTTTGCCTCTGGATCTTGAGAATAACACATTACTTAGTTCTATGTTGTTGATTATTTTTAAGAATCTATGCCCACACTAAGGCATTGTATTAAACATATTTTTAAAAGGTACTATTATTTGTCTTTATGATTCCATCTGGTTTAGTAAGAACTGTAATGACAATACCTGTAGAGAACATTCTAGGAAGTGAAAATATCAGCCTGGCTTCCAGCATTTCCCATGGATATGTCATGCAAAGCAGATGGCCTGAAGTCATTTGATATTATTTACTATCCTTATTACAATTTGAATGAAATTTCACCAGCAATTTAGTCTATCATGTTAATATATGTATGTTTATTTAATCATAATTAACCAAATCTTTCACTTAAGCATTTCCCAACATCTTCAATATATTACTTATAGATGTCAGAAGAACCACTGAATTTAAGAAATCCTGGTTAAAAAATAAATCATAATTTTAACCTCAGATTTCTCATAGATGTTATTAGGCTACTAATCATCTGATCATTGTGAGTTTCCAAAGGGGCTATAAAATAACAGTGTATTCAAAGGTTATTGGATCTTGGGGCAGCTAATTCATGCAACATGTTTTGCAACTAGAATCTTTGGGTGTTGACTTATTCATTTAATTTTTTCTGGAATTATTGAAAATAATTATAATCAAAGCTATAAAATATAGGATGAATCAGTGTTAGGAGAATGCTAAATTCTAGAACCAAATTATAATCTATAGTGAGAAAAACTTGGCAGTCTTCCACACCCCATGCCATCTAAAATTGCTATGCTACATATGACAAATGCTCCTCTTGGAAAGGGAAAGAATAAGGAGGAATGGCTTTATTTGTGAGCTGCTTCACCTGGCCATCGGTTCATGATTGGCTTTTCTTTTCTACCTCAGGACAATTTATATTATGGACACAGCAAGTTGCTGCACAGGGAAAATGTTACAATAACCCAAAAATGAGCAGCGAATTGCCCTCAAGTGGAGAGTCCCAGCAGCGTAGCTGCCAGATGTCAGGCTCACTGCAGTTACACTGTGGGAACTTCTATATTTCCACATTTGTAATTTGTGGTTCCAATACACGTGGAGTTCTATTTCCACATACTCTGCACAAGAAATCATTTGTACGAAGCATAATCTCATGAGTGAGCTTGATATTCTTTAGGAGTATTTGTATAGTTACTTGATAATAGAATTTCAATATGAAAAGGAAAAGCTTTTTAAAAATTAATACCAAAATTTTAGATTATATAAAATAATCTTTTCTATCCTCTTGAAATATGACTCCTTAACTTAATAATTAGGTATGATTTAGTGTTAGAAATAGATGCTTTCCTTCACTTTTACTTGCTACACTCTCGTGATATTTAAAATAAAACTTATTTAAAGAACATTTAATTCAAATAAAAAGAGATATTTTGAGTATCGTTGCCGAATCTCTTTTATTGGAAAGAGGATAGGTAGATAATAATCATTAATATAGTTTCTAAATTCTCATAGAACCATTTGAGGGAAATACCCTAACATTTGAGGGTAATAACCTAAAATAGATTAAAGCCTGTTATTACAAATTAATAAATAAATTCTAAAAGAATTTGACCTCAAAACCTTTGTATTCATTAGTTAAAAGGCAATGATAATAACTTATTTTAAAAAGTAGTTCTCATTTGGAATATGCATTACCTATATGCAACAAAAACACATTTTAGTCTCTAGAAATATAATCAAAAGTCTATATTCGGAAAACTAGCAAAGATTTCTTTGTATTTGTTAAACAGCTTATGTTTTCCATAATTAAATAGAACAGCTTAGATACAACAAGTGAGAGTTGTTAAACTGGTTATTTTGACTTTGCTTCTATGACAACTAAAAAATGATTGAAAATAAGCTAAACTTTTGGGTCCTACAAGTAGCACATAGAAGCTTCTTTACTTAAAATTATCAGAAGCTGGGAAAAGATGTCTGAGAGTAAAATTTCACTGCAATTTAACTGATCTGTTTTCACTATTAGACCCCCTATTTTGCAATGAAAAGCTCTTAATCCAAGAATAAGGCATTTTGAATATAATCACGAGAAGGTGGATCACTTCTTTATTTTGGAAAATAAAATGTCACTTTTAAATAGTCTGGACTAACAAGAATGATTTTCTTCTCAAACGTCAACAACAACAGGTAAGGCATAACTAAGTCAACGAGTATTACAAACATTATACTCAACATTCATTTACCTAGATTTTTGCATTATTATTGAAATATTTTGTTGTACTTTTGTTCCAGGGAAAAAGAAAGACAGTTAATATGTGAGGATCAACTAAGCTGAAGATTGGCAGGAGTGTGTCTCTCTCTGACTTTGAATTTGCACAGTCAGTCTCAGTGGCAACCAAACCTCACCAGGGCCCTGCATTGCCATCTGCCATGCCTGTTTTCTTCTAGGCGTTAAGCTTGAATAACAGAAGTAAGGCAGATTTTTCATTTTAGTTTGCATTACACTTTGGGCTCGAGTGAAGTGATTTCATAATAATTTAATATTTTAGTCTAAAAATAGACTATTAATTTTATTAAAGAATAATATTAGCTGACATAATATATTTAAATTAATTTACATTTTAGTGTAAATGTCATACACAATTCATTTAAATTTTTGATTTTTTAAAAAATAAGCAAGCAATCATTTATCATAAATAATATAAATATCACATAAGTAACTGAAAGAAAGGAAAATATCTACTCATAATTTTATTTTCCTTTCCTATAGACAAAAGACTTTATGATTTTCATCAGAGATATAAGGTTCATGGCAAGACTAGTGACTTAACCACAGAAGTGTGATCCCTATCAATTGGTTCATTCATTCATTCACTCATTCATTAATTCATTCATGTGTCTATTTGTTCAGCCATTTAACTGATATTTATTTGCTACTTTCTAGATGTCAGAAAAAAATTTGGTACTGGACGTATAATGAATACAAACTGTTGAGCAAAAGACATGTCCTTATGAAGTTTATCTGGCCATACTCTTCTAAAATGTGAAAAATATTTATAGGAGCAAAGCACACAAGGATGCCATAACTTCCATGGGAATGTTGAATAGAAGTGGTGAGAACAAGCATTCTTACCTTGTTCTTAATCTTAGGAGAAACACATTCATTCTTTCATTATTAAGTCTGATAATTTCTGAAGATGTCTGTATGAGGTTAAATAAATCGATTTCTATTTTGTGAAGATTTTTATGTGGAATCAATGTATGATTCTGTTGAATGGTTTTTCTGAACATATGTAGATGATAATACAATTAAAAATATTAATATGGTAAATTCCATTGATTGATTTTCATATACTAAACTATCCCTTTATCCCTAGAAAGGCTTCATCAAAATATTTTATCATTTTTATATATTATTAAACTCAAAAATACTAATTTTTAAATAAATTTTACACCTATGTTTATGACTTGTGCAATATCCTTTTATTATAATAAATTTTCTGGTTTTACTATTAGGGTAAAATCTGCTTTTTAGAAGGAGTGGGGTAGAATTAATTCATTTTCAATTTTCTCATTCTTTTTTTGGTGTAACTACTATTATTTCTTCTTGAAAAATTTGGTAGAATTTACCGCTGAAGTAATCTGGGGCAGAAGATACCTTTGTCAGAAGGTTTTAAATAAATTTAATATATGACCATTCAGGTTATTTATCATCTTAAGTAAATTTTAATAGGTTGTATCTTTCAAAGTACAGCATTTGCCTATTTAACCTAAGCTGACCAACTTTTAGGCACACAGTTGTTCATAATTTTATCTTATTATTCTCTTAATTTATGTAGAGTTTTTAGTAATGTCACCTCCTAGCTCTTAATTGGTCTTGGCCACTTTTGCTCTTCTATTTTCATAGTCTGGTTAAAATTGCAACAATATTACTGATTTTTTTTTTCTCAAAGAGTCAGGTTTTATACACATTTTTGTTTTATATTTTGCTGTATTCTGCTTTGTTTTTATATTATTTCTTCCAATTATTTTCTGTTCCAGTTGCTTTCTACTTCTTTCTCCTTTTTTGAAACACAGAAGCTGATATTATTGATTTGAGACTATTTTTTAAATTTTTTTGTAGGCATCTCATACTATAATATCCCCCTAAGTAATGTTTCAATGCCATTTCAAAACTTCTGATATGTGGTATTTCTATTCAGTTCAAAATGCTTCAGGTTTTTCCTTTTACTCATGGGTACTTAATTAACGTTCATTATTTGATTTCCAAATATTTGTGGTTTTTCCAAAGACACCTGTTATTGGTTTCTAATGAATTTAGTTGGGGTCAGATAAAATATTTGTAAGAATTGAATCATTTCAAATTTATTGAGATTTGTTTTATAACCCACAATATTTTCTAGCTTGATGATTACTCCACCTGCAATTAATAACAATATATATTCTGTTGTTAGGCGGAATGTTCAATGAATGTCAACTTGATTAAATTGGTCAATAGTCATATTCTAATTGTTAGGGAAACAATTAGAATAAACATATTCTAATTGTTATGGAAACATCAAACTATTATGGAAACACGAGGTCCTGCTGCTCACCACAGATGAAGCCAATCACTGAGACAATGACTAATGCCAAGAAAGAAGGCTTTAATTGGGTGCTGCAGTCAAGGAGATGGGAGCTCAGTCTCAAATCCGTCTCCCTGACCCACTGAAACTAAGGGTTTTAATCAGCGGGAAAGAAATGTAACAATGTGTAAGAAAACAGGAACCCAGGAGGCCTAAGGAAGCAATCATAATGAACGAGGGGTCTGGCATCTAATTGTCTGGAAGTGGTGATCTGGTGAATTTTAGTTCTTTGATACTTTTTTTGAGAGGTATGAAGGTTGGTTGTTTTCTGAGAAAATAACTCAGATAAAACAAATATAAATTTCAAACTTTAAGACCAGAAAGGTCAATTTCTACATTTGCAACAAAAGGTCTATGGGACAATTGGGCAGGTTTCATATTCAGCTGTGTTCCTGTTGATTTTCTGTTTGTTCTACCAGTTATTGAGAGAGGTCTATTTAAATCTTTGGATATAATTATTAATTTCTCTATTTCTTCTAGCAGTTCCATCATCCTTTCCTTTATTTCAAATTCTCTTACTGAAGGCACACATGTTTAAGATTTTTATGTCCTTTTGATAAATTATTCCTTTTATCCTTAAAAAATTATCATGTTTATTCCAGGTAATAGTCTTTGTTCTGATACCTATTTATTTACTTGAACGGCTTCTCCTTCCTCTACTGAATTATTTTTGTCCATCTATCAAAATTTGTTAATCATATTTGTGTAGGTCTATTTTAGAGTTCTTCATTCTCTTTCTTAGATTAAGCTTATCCTTCCATCAATACCACACTATTCTGATTAATGCAGCTATATAGTAAGCCTTAACATAATTTTAAGATAATTCCCCCCACACTCTTTTCTTTGTCAAGATTGTTTTGCCTATTGTAGGGTATATGCATTGCCATAAAAATTATATAAGCTTTTCTATGTCTATAAAATCTTTGCTTGGCTTTTAATATAAATTGTATTAAAATCTGAAAAAGATCAGTTTGAAAAAAGTGACATGTTTACTCTGTTGAGTCTTCCAATTCTTGAACATGATATGTCTCTATATTTGTTTAGGTTTTTTGATTCCTTCAATCAGCACTTTGTAATTTTCAGCCTACAGATACTGTATATATTTTGATAAATGTCTACTGAAATAATTATTTTGTTTTCAAGCAATTGGGGATATTACTGTACTTCTTAATAGCTAAAATACAGAAATATATGCATATTTATGTGTTGATCTCATATATTGTATCCTGAAGGCTACACAACTCACTTTTTAGTTTCAGGAGTACGGTTTTCTCTTTTTGTCTTTTTTGTTTTATTTTTTTCTAATTTATTTTGTTTATTATACTTTAAGTGCCGAGGTACATGTGCAGAATGTGCAGGTTTGTTACATAGGTATACACGTGTCGTGGTGGTTTGCTATACCTATCAACCCCTCACCTACATTAGGTATTTCTCCTAATGTTATCCTCCCCTAGCCCTCCAACCCCCACCAGCCCCTGGTGTATGATGTTCCCCTCCATGCGTCCATGTGTTCTCCTTGTTCAACTCCCATTTATGAGTGAGAACATGTGGTGTTTGGTTTTCTGGCCTTGTGATAGTTTGCTGAGAATGATGGTTTCCAGCTTCATCCTTGTCCCTGCAAAGGACATGAACTATTCATTTTTATGGCTGCATAGTATTCCATGGTGTGTATGTGCCACATTCTCTTTATCCAGTTTATCATTGTTGGGCATTTGAGTTTGTTCCAAGTCTTTGCTATTGTGAATAGTGCTGCACTAAACATATGTGTGCATGTGTCTTTATAGCAGAATGATTTATAATCTTTTGGGTATGTACCCAGTAATGAGATTGCTGGGTCAAATAGTTCTAATTCTACATTCTTGTGGAATCTCCTCACTGTCTTCCACAATGGTTGAGCTAACTTACACTCCCACCAACAGTGTAATACCATTCTTATTTCTCCACATCCTCTCCAGCATCTGTTGTTTCCTGACTTTTTAATGATTGCCATTCTAACTGGCATGAGTTGGTACCTCACTGTGATTTTGATTTGCATTTCTCTAATGACTAGTGGTGAGCATTTTTTCAAATGTTTGCTGGTGGCATAAATATCTTCTTTTGAGAAGTGTCTCTTCATATACTTGCCCACTTTTTGATTTTTTTTTTCCTTGTAAATTTGTTTAAGTTCTTTGTAGATTCTGGATATTAGCCCCTTGTCAGATGGATAGATTGCAAAATTTTTCTCCCGTTCTGTAGGTGGCTTGTTCACTCTGATGATAGTTTCTTTTGCTGTGCAGAAGCCCTTTAATTTAATTAGATCTCATTTGCCAATTTTGGCTTTTGTTGCCATTGCTTTTAGTGTTTTAGACATGAAGACTGCCCATCCCTATGTCCTGAATGGCATTGCCAAGATTTTCTTATATAATTTTTATGGTTTTAGGTCCTATGTTTAAGTCTTTAATCCATCTTGAGTTGATTTTTGTATAAGGTGTAAGGAAAGAGTCCAGTTTCAGTTTTCTGCAAATGGCTAGCCAGTTTTCCTAGCACCATTTATTAAATAGGGAGTATTTTCCCCATTGGTTGTTTGTGTCAGGTTTGTCAAAGATCAGATGGTTGTATATGTGTGGTGTTATTTCTCAGACCTCCATTCTGTTCCATTGGTCTATGTATCTGTTTTGGTACCAGTACCATGCTGTTTTGGTTATGGTAGCCTTGTAGTACAGTTTGAAGTCAGGTAGAGGTAGCATGATGCCTCCAGCTTTGTTCTTTTTGCTTAGGATTGTCTTGGCTATGGGGACTCTTTTTTGGTTCTGTATAAAGTTTAAAGTAGTTTTTTTTTTTCCATTCTGTGAAGAAAGTCAGTGGTAGCTTGATGGGGATAACAATGAATCTATAAATTACTTTGGACAGTATGGCCATTTTCACGATATTAATTTTTCCTATCTATGAGCATGGAATGTTTTTCTATTTGTTTGTGTCCTCTCTTATTTCCTTGAGTAGTGGTTTGTAGTTCTCCTTGAAGAGATCCTTAACATCCTTTGTAAGTTGGATTCCTATGTATTTTATTCTCTTTGTAGTAATAGTGAATGGGAATTCACTCATGATTTTGCTGTCTGTCTCTCTGTTATTGGTGTATAGGAATGCTTGTGATTTTTGCACATTGATTTTGCATCCTGAGACTTTGCTGAAGTTGCTTATCAGTTTGAGGAGATTTTGGGCTGAGATGATGGGGTTTTCTAAATATACAATCATATCATCTGTAAACAGAGACAATTTGACTTCCCCTCTTCCTGTTTGAATACCCTTTATTTCTTTCTCTTACCTGATTTCCCTGGCCAGAAATTCCAATTCTATGTTGAATAGGAATGGTGAGAGAGTGCATCCTTGCCTCGTACTGGTTTTCAAAGGGAATACTTCCAGTTTTTTGCCCATTCAGTATGATATTGGCTGTGGGTTTGTCATAAATAGCTCTTATTATTTTGAGTTACATTCCATCAACACCTAGTTTATTGAAAGTTTTTAGCATGAAGGGGTGTTGAATTTTGTTGAAGGCCTTTTCTACATCTATTGAGATAATCATGTGGTTTTTGCCATTGGTTTTGTTTATGTAATGGATTACGTTTATCGATTTGTGTATGTTGAACCAACCTTGCATCCCAGGTATGAAGCCAATTTGATTGTGGTGGATAAGCTTTTCCAGGTAGATATCTCTACCTGAGAGCTTCCCTGGTGTTAATGTTTAGCAGAGTCTATCAATCCTCTGTTTCACCTGGTGTTGCAGAGGGTGTCATGGTGGAATCGTGAGGAATCAGCCTTTATTGCTGCCTTTTGTTGCTAAGTTGGGGACAGTAAGTGCTGTGTCAGGGTTTCCTTCTTCGGGTTTGCAAGGGCATGTAAAAACCTTCTGACACTAGTCTTTCACCAGTCCTTACTACCTTTCAGATTTTTCATTTGGTAGTTTATGTGTTTTTTTCAGAGTTTATAATTGTACTAAGTACTCTATATAGTATTGTCCAAACCACAAATAAGCATATATTTGTAAAGACAATTATGAGTTAGCTGGGTTGTTATGAAACTTTATTCTCTCCATTGATTGGGTTTATTCAACTTTATACAAAAAGTATAATGATATAATCAACAAGGAGTTGAAGAGCTTGGTATTAGTAAGTCCAATATGGAGACTTTACTTTTCAATTTGTAAAAGATAGAGGATTTTCCACAAAAATACCAGACATATTTTATTATCACATTGCTTTCATCAATTACCTTCTTCTGGTGTTTTTAATTGAGTAGTAAATATCTAATTTTAAGAGTGAATTGCCTTTGGTTTAGTAACTCAATGAAAACTGTGCTTAAATTTTCAATTACGAGAATGCCACTTAATATTAAGAATTGATAGTTAATTTCTTATATTTCTTACTATCTAACCTGGATGAATGAATAATTTTGAAATGGTTGTCCTTTTTGAAATAAAGTCTAAATTGCAAAGACTGCAAATATTTACCATTATTGTAGAGTACAGCAAAATACATCTTGAATAAGCAAAGAAAAACAATTATTCTGCTCATTGATGAGAGTGTACTACAAATCTGATGCTTGTAGTTTCAGTAATAAATGTATTTTACAACCTGACTTACAGCAAATGAAAGAGGTTTGTAAAATATTTTTAATTAAGACACTTTAATTTTTTTTTATTACAAGACCACAACTGAAGGGAAGATGAAGTTTTATTAAAGGTTGAAACCATGCAGATGTGGAAATGACCTGCTTTGTTTAAGTAAACTATTATTTCTTAAAAGATGCTACTTATGATATAGGATCTTACTTATATAATTTTTGCCATGCTGTTCTCTACCAAAATGCAAAGAGGTATGGTTAGAAAACTAGTCAAAAGTTCATCAAGAATAGCAAGCCATGTTTGCAGAACTATATGTCATAGACTTTACAAAACTAAAAGGTTTTCACAATATTTCTCTTTGAAGTTCTCCTTAACATAAAGTGTCAAAAATATACTCCTGCAAAAGATTCTTACTGAAAACAATTGTATAGTATTATACTTTTATGTATCCAAGACCAATGTTATTAATTTATTTTTATGGATTTCCTTAAATCAAAATGAATTATTTCTAAACTTCAAGTAATGTTTCTTTGGGGAATGTTTTCTAACAAAATATGTTGTTAATAAAGCTACTGTATCATTTTATATTCAGGTTTGCCAGTTTTTTTCCAGCTAATTTTTTTTATTCAGTGTAGAATTTTACTAATTTATACAACACCCCTGCCTCAGTAATAATCACAATTTCACAGCATTTATTTCCTTACAAATGTTTTACATACACCAGTGAACACACAGATTATTTCAAATAATTACAACTGCTTTCAGCTTGGCTACAACACTTCTGTGATTCAGTGTGATTTGATAACATTGTCAGTTACTGGTAATCAACAAAAAAATTGGTTTATATTGGATTGTAAAAATAATATATGAAAAACAAAACTAAGCAAAATTAAAATGGGATACATAAGCAGTGAATTGTCAGTGTCTTTAATTATCATTTTTACATATCATAAAGTTTCAATGCAAAATTAGAACATTATAAAGTCATGGAAAGGTTTGGCGTAGCCTTACCAAAGTACATGGGATCATATTGTTTTACTTCTTACCATTTTTATAGGCATATAAGTATTTTCAAAAGATCAAAGATGAAATGTATAACTAAAAAGAGGCAAACATTGCATTATGCTCAGAAGTTGACCGTGAGGTAGCCTATCATCTCAAAGCAAACAATGATACTTCCTGTGCCTGTAAAATAGGAAGTCAGAGTTCCCTTGAAAAATTTATTCGTTCCTATATATTAAAAAATATTGCATTGGGAGTTATACCTGATATAAATGATGAATTGATGGGTGCTGACGAGTTGATGGGTGCAGCACACCAACATGGCACAAGTATACATATGTAACAAACCTACATGTTACGCACATGTACCCTAGAACTTAAAGTATAATAAAAATAAAAATAAAAAATAAAAAAATAAAAAAAATTCAGGATGGAAAAATACTGTTGTCATTAACAAAGCAGAACATTCATGCTCATATTAACAAGAATATGCATACTCACTTTAACAAGAAAAATCACTTTAATATGGCACACTATATATATATTTCTATTTTATAAATTAACAATAATATGAAACAAACTGGTTATGTCGAAACATCATTTTTTTTTAAATCTAATATACTGATTTAGTCAGCAATTATCCTATTTGCCTCAGAAATTGTCTGCATTTGGTACTCACAGTTTAATGGTTTTATTTTTCTAAAAATATGAATAGAAATATGAGCCAAAATCCCTGTGCTTGGATTCTAGCTCTGCCACTTACTGTGTGACCTTAGGCATGGTACTTACTAATGAACCTATGTGTAGGGTTTTTTATGCACACAAATGGATAATAATAGTATATAATTCATAAGATTGCTATGGAAATTATGACATATATTAAGAGCTTAATACATATTTTTATTGTTAATTACTGTAATATTTGTGAGCAATATGTAATACATGGAGCTCTCAGTCTCCCGTTTTGGGAAGAGTGCCTTACAAGTATTATACTAAGCATCTAAAGCTTTCTAGGGGCTAATCAGAAATGTTGTTATTCAATAAGAAATAAAGTTTGAAAATTTCAACATAAATTATTGATTATTTTTAGATAATCTCATATTAGTCCATTTTCATGCTGCTAATAAAGACATACCCAAGACTGGGGAGTTTAAAGAAGAAAGAGGTTTATTGGACTTACAGTTCCACACAGCTAGGGAGGCCTCACAGTAATGGCAGAAGGTAAGGAGGAACAAGTCACATCTTGCGTAAATGGCAGCAGGCAAAGAGAGTTTGTGTAGGCAAACTCCCATTTTTAAAGCCATCAGAGCTGGTGAGACTTACTATCATAAGAACAGCATTGGAAAGAACCTCCCCCATGATTCAGCCATCTCCCACCGGGTCCCTCCCACAACATGTGGAAATATTGTAAGCTGCAAAATGAGAATTGGGTAGGGACACAGAGCCACACCATATCACTCCTCAATACTTTCACATCATATGACTTGAATTGTATCTGCTTATACTTGTCTTTGAGCTCTAGTGTGAGTATTTTGGTTAGATCTACATGTACTAAAAAAGAACTGGAGCAGGGTCTACAAAACTATATGAATACACATGTTCCGATGACACAAAGATTTCACATTTTTAATTTTTACCTACCAGAACTCGGCACACCATTTATTTGCTATAATGTGCTTCAGCTGATTTTCTTAATCTGCTTCCCCTAATAGAATGTATACCCGGTATTTGCAAACTCTAACTCTGCTAGGCTTAAATTTTAACGTGTAACACAGCCTCACAGCTCACGTTTTAAAAAATCTATACCCAGCATCTTCTCATTAGCTTGTATAAACATATATGGCATGACCTCAAATGCATATAATATCTGGTTAACTACCACTGATTATGCAATGGTTGGCCATTTCGTATGATTCCTGTTATGGTTTGGATATGGTTTGTTTGTCCTCACCAAAACTCATGTTGAAATTTGATCCCAATTTGGTGATCTTGCGAGATGGGGCCTGGTGGGAGGTGTTGGTTCATGGGAGTGGATTACTAATAATTAGTTTGGTGCCTTTCTTACAGTGGTAAGCAAGTTCTCACTCTGGCAAAACTGGATTAGTTCTTGTGGGAGTGAATTCGTTCCCTCTTGAGAGTGAGTTATTGTAAAGCCAGGAGCTTCTCTTTTCATGAGGTTCTTCGTTGGCTTCCCCTTTGAATTTCTCACTGTGTTTTGACCTAAGATGTGGTTCTTTCACTCACCAGATGCTGAACAGATGCCAGTGCAATGCTTTTGGTACTCCTCAGTCTGCAGAACTGTGAGTTAAATAAATCTATTTTCTTTATGAATTACCCAGCCTCAGTTATTCTGCTACAACAATACAAAACAAACTAGCACAATTTATTTACTGATTATTTTTGGTAATAACACCATTGCTATTCAGAGTTATCCTAAGTAATAGTTTAGAAGGTTTTAAAAACAGAGTCCGAAGTTGCTCCTTTGGTAAGAGAATCTTTTGTAAAAGTATGTGTAGTGATGCTATCAGCCTAAGATTCTTTTCACTACAGCGTAAGGCAGACAGTATGTAAGCACAAAGTAGTCCAGTCGGCCAAGGTTTAAAATTTTTCCCATGGTTGGAGTTGTATCTCAATATTCCATATTCTTGTACCATTTCTCTGAAAACTTTTTTGAGATAAACTATGTATGACAAATGAAAAATAACAAATCCAACCAGAATGCTTTTGAATAGTTCCAATTTTATTTTTAATACAAATGCACAACTGAACCAATTGTCAAGTTGCAGATTTAACAAACTGCCTGTGCAAAAAGTATAATGATTGTTAGTAAATGTAAATTTAAAGACGTCACTAGGACAGTCCTCAATGTATCTGTAGTGAAGGATACATTTTATTTTTCAATTTCTAGTATGTTTAAAAATGTTTGGTAAAATGCAATAAAATGACTTCAAAACATAAAAATGTTAAAGAGATCAAATGCAAATCCAGATTATTAACATGAGAATCCACAGACATGAAACAATATTCAGTAAATATACTCAGAATAAATATAACACAGGAGGAAAGAAACCATTACTTAAAAAGATAGATTTTTATTGAAGGTGTGTATAGATAGTATCATATAGAATCAATTTTATGTCTATAGCTTGTTTTGCACTTATAAATAAATGAAAGTTATGAGTGAAGTAGTGATTTGCTATATTTAATGCCTATGTATGTAAACATTCAGCTTGTATTTTGCTTCTAAAATATATTTATATAGATTAGACTGGTGATTATGAAATTCTCAAGAAGTAGTATTTATCTAGATGGTTATTACGTTTTCTTTTATTATATTCATAGTAGAGAAGCATATGTCACAGAAATAAAATAAGAAGCAAAATAACATGAATTGAGAAAAAAACAATTTTAAACATAACTTGACAATGCTTAGGTCAGTAATTTTTGTGTTATGTAAAATGATGCAAATAATTCTATATTTAGGTTTTTAAAAATTAATCATAAATTGTTTTTCAGTAGATGATTTTAGTGATGTATCCTGTAAATGTGTAATTAAAATTGATTTTTTTAATAGAAATTATTCTGGATCCATGAATTTTTTTATGCATAGATAATATTTTGATAGAAAAAAGAGAAATATTATACTCCAAATTTAAAGCAATTGGTAATAATTATATACAGAACAAGGATCACTCATATTTTATTTACAACTGTTAAATTATTGAACTTGACATTATGAATTATAGTAACCTTATTCTCTCAAGAATTGCTTCTCTTTTGGCCCTTTGCAAATACATTTTACTTCTGTCTTTTATAAAAATATTAAGATTATTTTCAGAAAATACATAAAATAAAATAAAAGTTATGGAAGCCCAATTTTACATTATTAAATACATGTGACCAAACTGTTTTTTTTGTTTGTTTGTTTTGCCTACTGATATGGCTTTCCCCTGTCCCCACCCAAATCTCACCTTGAATTGTAGCTCCCAAAATTCCCATGTGTCATGGGAGGGACCCGGTGGTGGGTAATTGAATCATGGGGATGGATCTTTCTCATGCTGTTCTTGTGGTAGTGAATAAGCCTCATGAGATCTGATGGTTTTATGAAGGGAAATTCCCCTGCACAAGCTCTCTCTTGCTTTCAGCCATGTAAGATGCTCCTTGCCCTTCCGCCATGATTGTGAGGCCTCCCCCATGTGGAATTGTGAGTCAATAAAACCTCTTTCTTTTATAAGTTACCCAGTCTCGGGCATATCTTTATTAGCAGTGTGAAAATGGACTAATATACCTACTCAATAAGAGTTCCTCATATAATTAAAACATTTTCAATAACTTTTCGGGACTGAACTTTATAATAGGCTTTCATTTTTTTTTTTTTTTTTTTTTTTTTTTTTTTTTTTTTTTTTGAGGCAGAGTCTTGCTCTGCCACCCAGGCTGGAGAGCAGTGGCCGGATCTCAGCTCACTGCAAGCTCCGCCTCCCGGGTTTTTTACGCCATTCTCCTGCCTCAGCCTCCCGAGTAGCTGGGACTACAGGCGCCCGCCTCGTCGCCCGGCTAGTTTTTTGTATTTTTAAGTAGAGACAGGGTTTCACCCTATTAGCCAGGATGGTCTCGATCTCCTGACCTCGTGATCCACCCGCCTCGGCTTCCCAAAGTGCTGGGATTACAGGCTTGAGCCACCGCGCCCGGCCTAGGCTTTCATAGTAACATGTAATAAAGAGATCATCTCAAATGTAACACATTGGGTTTTGTATGAATAACTGTTTTTACTTTGCCATTTGCCACATTAGATAGTTCAACTGGTATTTTTCTTACCAAGAAATTCTCAGTGAAGGAAATAATATGTTGATTTTTATTTTGGTGCATCTTTCCTAATTTGAGTAACTAATTATGATTTCCTATCATTGTACTGCACCATTGTAACATAATTACTATGGCTTAGATCAAGTCTATCCAAGCAGGCAGCCTGTGGGCCACCTGCATCCCAGGACAGCTTTGAATGCGGCCCAACACAAATTCCTAAATTTTCTTAAAACATATTGAGATTTTTTTGCAATTTTTTAAAGCTCATTATCCATTGTTAATGTTAATATATTTTACCTGTGGCCCAAGACATTTCTTTTTCTTCCAGTGTGGCTCAGGGAAACCAAAAGATTGGACATCCCTGGTTTAGATGTTTGTTCTTTCTAAACCTCATGCTGAAATTAAATCCCCAATGTTGAAGGTAAGGCCTAAGGGGAGCTGCTTAAGTCATCATGAATGGTGGATCCCTCATGAATAGGATAATTCTATTTGTGGAATAGTTCCCTTTGCAGAATAAATGACCTCTCATTTTATTAGTTCCCGGGAGACCTGGTTGTTAAAAAGAGGATGGCACCTCCCCTCCCATTCCATACTCTTTCCTCTCTCACCTGTGATCTCTGCACACAATGGCTCCCCTTCACTTTCTGCTATGAGTGGAACCCACCTGCGGCCCTCACTGGATGCTCAATCTTAAACTTTCCAGCCATTAGAATTGAGAGCCAAATAAACCTTTTTTCATCATAAATTAACGGGCCTTAGGTATTCCTTTATTACCAACACAAAAGGGAGTAAGACTATTGATATATAGTCTTTTAAATTCATAAGTATTCTAAACTGGAGAAAAGATAAATCTTTTTTATTATTACTCTTGCTTTGCTACAGATTGATTCAGCTTTTCTAAGCAAATATGTTGAGGTGTTATTTTGGGTTTGGAAATTATATCTTGTTTTATATGTTAAACACTGCTTACATTTGATAGTTTCATTGCTTAATTAGCCAGTGCAACTCTGCAAATAATGCATTATGGTTTTAACACTTCAAACTTGATGGCTACAAAATTAAACTCAATACATAAGGGATCACAGTTCTGAGTAAATCATTCTATATTTCTTTGGAATTACTTCCATTACACAGATTTCCTATCACTACCTCATACAGAAAAGTATATACAAAGAAGTTTTTTAGAAACACTCAAAAACAACTAGAGATAACTACAATGTTTGAGATGAAAACACACTAGACAGAGTAATGACCAATTAAACACTGCAGAATAAAAGATTATTAAACTTGAAGATACAGTAAAACAAAAATCTAAAAAATATACATAATGAGAAAAAAGGGTTTTTAAAAATGAAAATAGCATCAGTGAGCTGTGCTGTATCTTCAAGTAGCCTAATACTGCAAGTGGTGATTGCAGCCCTTGTAAATGGAGTTGGGGGAGGGATTGCAGAAAAAATATTTGAAGCCACAATGGTTGAATGCATTCCAAGTTTGATAATAACTATAAACCTAAAGACCTAAGAAGTTCAATAAACCCCAACACAAGAAACATGAAAAAATACAAAGCACATCATCATTCAATTGCTTTAAAGTACACATAGAGATAAAATTAAAAGCAGCCATACATTTTCTGTATAGAACAGATGGGATAGACCTATCTCCTTAGGTTCCTCCCTACTACATTCAACTATAAGCCTTGAAAATAATGCAAGAGATGACCAAAGAAAAATTCTGAAAGGTGATAAGAGGAAGGTGAAGATTAGAGGAGTCAGGAACAACATTTCGGCAGCGTATCTTATTACCCCATAAGAAGAAAGTGACAGAAGTTTGATGTCTCCTGATCCTCAGTCTAATAAGAGAGTTTTTCCCTGGTAGATTAATCCTGTCACAGGATCAAAAGAGAGTCCCATAGGCAACATCAAGTGAGCCTGAAAAAATCAAGGAGGACACAGATTTGGAAGCTCATGATAAGGATAAGGAAACAGAAAAAGTATACTTCTTTACCGTGTGGACTGAACCTCCTCTCCCACACTCAGAGACAGCATATGGCCCAGGAGTACCTACAAAGGAGGTCCCATCACAATAAGAATTTAGCCATTGAAGTCACCTTTTTTGCTGAACCTGAGACCCCTCTTCCCCACCAAGAGACATATGGTGGTAGTAATGGTGGTGGCCGCAGTGGTATAAAGGTAAAAAATCCTACCACAACAAATGCTGAGCCTATGAAGACTTTTTCTCTCCAAGGCCTTACGACTCCTACCTTTCACATAGGAGCACCTAGCAGGCAAGCAGCACCAGCAAGTTTTATCTAAGCACAAAAAAATGCACAGCCTAGGAGGTACTCTCCATCCCCTAAAGGCAAGTGAGATCATACCACAACAAGCACCAGGCCTGGAAAGGGCTCTTGCTGGAAAGGGCTGGTGATACCTTTTCCTCATCAAGGAATACCAGGGAGCCTGGGCTGAGAAACTTCTTCTACCTCCTCAAGCAGCACCAGCAGGAAACAGTGGGAGCTCCACTAATAAGAGATAAGCCAAGCAGATAAGAATAGCACCACAAAGGGTCTGAAAATTAGATTTTATTATGATTACAGTTTACAAATATAATCCCAGACCCGAATGCTAAACCTAAATAGGAAGACTATATACTTCAATAAATTATTTAAAAAAGACTGAGAGTATCCCAGCATCATAGCCAAAATGTTTAGGAATGACTAAGAATCTCCTATAAAAACAAGACCAAGAAAGCCACACAACTGGAATAAGTAAAGATAATCATCTAGCATCAACACCAAGATTAATTAGATTTCGGAATTATCTGACAAGGATTTTAAAGCAGCCATCGTGACAATGCTTTCATAAATAATTTCGAATTCTCTCCAAGCAAATGAAAAATTAGATAATCTCAGCAAAGAAATATAAATTCTAAAAAAAAAAAAAAAAACAGAAAATTACAATAGCAGAAATAAAAATCTTCCAAGTGGGCTCAATAGTAAAGAGAAGACAGTGGATAGAATCATCAGGTTTAAGGGTGGATCAGTAGAATTCATTTAATCTGTACAACACTGAGTAAGTAAATTTTAAAAAATAGCCTAAGACCTACAGAAATTAAAAAACAAAATGTCAGAGTTAGGCCTTAACATATCAATAATTACCGTAAATATGAATGATATGTTAAATGTAAAATTATGAAATTATGAAAAGAAATACAACACACAAACTAAACACAAACCCCTAATGTCAAAAATAAAATAAAGGATATTACTAAAGATCATGGAACTATTAAAGTGATAGTAAGGATATAGTACAAAAATTTTACTCATACATTCAATATCTTAGAAAAAAATGAACCAATTTATTCGAAACTGCAGTGAACCAAAACTTAACAAAGATGAAATAGATAATATGAATAGTCTTTTAATCATTAAATACATTTAATTAATACACAATTCTCAAAATAGAATCCAAGGCCCAGACAATTTTAAAGAAAAATTCTATAAAACATTTAACTAAAAATTAACACTAAATGTATACACACTTTTCCAAAAGCAATAAAAGAGGTGGGAATATATCCCAAAACATTTTTAAGGCCAATAGTACTTCAATACTGAAACCAACCAAAGACATTACCAAAAAAAAAAAGCAAAACTGAAATATAAATATTATCAAGAAAATATCAACAAGTGAAATCAACTAATATATAAAAATATTAATATATGATGACCAAGTGATGTATAGTCTAGTTATACAAGGCTGGTTCAACATTTGCAAGTCAATTAATGGAATTCACTATAAAAACAAACAAAAGAAATCAACATGATCCTATTAATTGACCTAGAAAAAAGTATTTGACAAAACACAGCACCTAGTCATAATAAAAGCTCTCATTAACGTGGGAATATAAAGGAGCTGCTTTTGCTTGATAGAGAACACTCACAAAAAAATTCCAGGTAACTTATTTTACAGTGAAAACACTTTTTCCCCTCTCAAGATTGGAAACCAGGCAAGGATACTCACCTTCAGCACTGTTTTTCAACACAGTACTAGAAGCTTTATCCACTTTGAGGAGATGAGAAAAATAACTAAATGGCAGACAATTTGGAAAAAGGAAACAAATGTGTGTATGTTGACATAGGACATGATTGGCCACTTTGAAACTCCCAAGAAATGTTATAAAAACAATAACGAAACTCTTAGAACTGATAAGTTAAAAAGTGAGTTCAGCAAAGTGTTGGGATTCAAGATCAGTAATGCAAACATCAATCACATTTTTATATACCAACAATGAGCAAGCAGAAACAAAGCTTAAAGTCATAATATCATTTACAAATACGCTAAATGAAATGAAATACTTTTGGTGTATACCGAGCAAAACATGTACAGAATCTGTATGCCAAAAAATTATAAAATACTGATTAAATTTTTGAAAGACAAACAAAGGTAAAGAAATAGTCTGCTCAAGTATTGTAAACCTCAATATTGTAAAGATATCAATTTTCCACATGCTGACTTATAAGTTTAATGCTTTTTTTTTCAAATTACCTGTAGGGTATTATTTTATAAATATTGACAGTCTTACTCTAAAATTCATATGGAAAGTCACAGGCCTCAAATAGTTAAAACAATTTTGAAAGAAAAATTTGAGTGAAAGCGATCACGCTAGCTAATATTAAGCCTTATTCTATAGTCATTAGGAATAATCAAGACAGAGGAGTATTAGTAGAGGGGCTGATACATAGAGGACTGAAACAGAATAAAGAATCTAGATACAGACTCAAAACAAATAAACCCAAGTAATTTTTTGCAAAGATGAAAAAGCAATTCAAAAGAGGAAGGAGAGCCAATTCAACAAATATAAGAACAGTAGAATATCCATAGCCAAAAATAGAAACTTCTACCTAAACATCACAGCTTATGTCAAAATTAATTCAAGGTGAATAGTGAACTTACATGTTGAATGTGAAAAACTAAATAAATATTTTATTAAAAATCTAGCGGGAAATTTTTAGCATCTAGGGATAGACAGTTTTTAAAATTGACAACAGCATGATCTAGACAAGAAAATTTGATATATCAGACCCCAACAAAATTAACAACTTTTCCCTGGGACAAGACCATGTGAAGAAAGTGAAAATTCAAGCAATAGACTGGGAAAATGTTTATGCAAGTCACATATACAAGAAATGACTGGTGTCTAGAAAATATTTTAAAATGATCAGAAATCAATAATAAAACAATAAGCATCTCAGTTACAAAATAAGCACAAGACAAGAACACAAATGTATCTAAAGAAAATATACAAATGGCAGATAAGCACATTAAAAGACCTTCAATAACATTAGCTAGTGGAGAAATGCAAACTGAAAAATCATGTGACATCATTACATAACTACAGGAATGGTTAAAAAAAATAATGACATCAAATGCTGACCAGGATATGGAGGAACTGGATCATGTATACATTGCTGTAGTGAATTTAAAATGCTACACCCAATGTGGAAAGACTTTAAGCCGGGCATGGTGGCTCATGCCTGTAATCCCAGCACTTTGGGAGGCCAAGGTGGGTAGATCACCCGAGGTCAGGAATTTGAGACCAGCCTGGCCAACATGGTGAAGCCCCATCTCTACAAAAAATACAAAAAGTAGCCAGGCATGGTGGCACTTGCCACATATATATGTATTATGTGTTTATCTGTAGGTAGGCATGCATATATGCATTTATGTACTTATATATGCATGTAGAACTCTAGGTGTGTATTTAGAAATATAGATTAGGCAGTCTCTTTAGGGAAAAGAAGACATGGAAGTTGTGTATCTAGACATGACCACAGACACATCATTCAAAAAGTCAAGCTTCACCTTAATTCAGAAAATTAATTCACCTTAATTCAAATGAGAATTGAACAGCATGGGGAAAACAGCCCCGATGATTCAATTACCTCCCACCGAGTCCCTTCCATGACATGTGGGGATTATGGGGATTACAATTCAAGATGAGATTTGGGGGAGGACACAGCCAAATCATATCAATTAGGGTAAGAGCAATGGTAATTTTTGCTTAAGAACCGTGCCGCCCAGCTGAAGACCAACAGGGGAAGTAGCGGGAGCCGGTGCAGACGCGAACGACTCTGTCTGACAGCTTTGGGGAGAGCCGCGGATCTCCCAACGCGGAGGTTGAGATCTGAGAACGGACAGACTGCCTGCTCAGGTGTGTCCCTGACCCCTGAGTAGCCTAGCTGGGAGAAATCCCCCACTAGGGGCAGTCTGACACCCCACACCTCACAGGGTGGAGTACACCCCTGAGAGGACACTTCCAAAGGAAGAATCAGACAGGTACACTCGCTGTTCAGCAATATTCTATCTTCGGCAACCTCTGCTGCTGATACCCAGGCAAACAGGGTCTGGAGTGGACGTCAAGCAATCTCCAACAGACCAACAGAGAGTCCTTCTGACTGTCAGAAGGAAAACTATCAAACAGGAAGGACACCTATACCAAAACCGCATCAGTTCGTCACCACCATCAAAGACCAGAGACAGATAAAACCACAAAGATGGGGAAGAAGCAGGGCAGAAAAGCTGGAAATTCAAAAAATAAGAGCGCATCTCCCCCTGCAAAGGAGCGCAGCCCATCACCAGCAACGGATCAAAGCTGGTCAGAGAATGACTTGGACGAGAGGAGAGAAGAAGGCTTCAGTCCATCAAACTTATCAGAGCTAAAGGAGGAATTACGTACCCAGCGCAAAGAAACTAAAAATCTTGAAAAAAGAGTGGAAGAATTGACAGCTAGACTCATTAATGCAGAGAAGATCATAAACGAAATGACAGAGATGAAAACCATGACACGAGAAATACGTGACAAATGCACAAGCTTCAGCAACCGACTCGATCAACTGGAAGAAAGAGTATCAGCGATTGAAGATCAAATGAATGAAATGAAGCGAGAAGAGAAACCAAAAGAAAAAAGAAGAAAAAGAAATGAGCAAAGCCTGCAAGAAGTATGGGATTACGTAAAAAGACCAAATCTACGTCTGATTGGGGTGCCTGAAAGTGAGGGGGAAAATGGAACCAAGTTGGAAAACACTCTTCAGGATATCATCCAGGAGAACTTCCCCAACCTAGTAGGGCAGGCCAACATTCAAATTCAGGAAATACAGAGAACGCCACAAAGATACTCCTCCAGAAGAGCAACTCCAAGACACATAATTGCCAGATTCACCAAAGTTGAAATGAAGGAAAAAATCTTAAGGGCAGCCAGAGAGAAAGGTCGGGTCACCCACAAAGGGAAGCCCATCAGACTAACAGCAGATCTCTCGGCAGAAACTCTACAAGCCAGAAGAGAGTGGGGGCCAATATTCAACGTTCTTAAAGAAAAGAATTTTAAACCCAGAATTTCATATCCAGCCAAACTAAGTTTCATAAGTGAAGGAGAAATAAAATCCTTTACAGATAAGCAAATGCTTAGAGATTTTGTCACCACCAGGCCTGCCTTACAAGAGACCCTGAAGGAAGCCCTAAACATGGAAAGGAACAACCGGTACCAGCCATCGCAAAAACTTGGCAAAATGTAAAGACCATCGAGGCTAGGAAGAAACTGCATCAACTAACGAGCAAAATAACCAGTTAATATCATAATGGCAGGATCAAGTTCACACATAACAATATTAACCTTAAATGTTAATGGACTAAATGCTCCAATTAAAAGACACAGACTGGCAAACTGGATAAAGAGTCAAGACCCATCAGTCTGCTGTATTCAGGAGACCCATCTCACATGCAGAGACATACATAGGCTCAAAATAAAGGGATGGAGGAAGATCTACCAAGCAAATGGAGAACAAAAAAAAGCAGGGGTTGCAATCCTAGTCTCTGATAAAACAGACTTTAAACCATCAAAGATCAAAAGAGACAAAGAAGGCCATTACATAATGGTAAAGGGATCAATTCAACAGGAAGAGCTAACTCTCCTAAATATATATGCACCCAATACAGGAGCACCCAGATTCATAAAGCAAGTCCTTAGAGACGTACAAAGAGACTTAGACTCCCATACAATAATAATGGGAGACTTCAACACTCCGCTGTCAACATTAGACAGATCAACGAGACAGAAAGTTAACAAGGATATCCAGGAATTGAACTCATCTCTGCACCAAGCGGACCTAATAGACATCTATAGAACTCTCCACCCCAAATCAACAGAATATACATTCTTCTCAGCACCACATCGCACTTATTCCAAAATTGACCACATAATTGGAAGTAAAGTACTCCTCAGCAAATGTAAAAGAACAGAAATTATAACAAACTGTCTCTCAGACCACAGTGCAATCAAACTAGAACTCAGGACTAAGAAACTCAATCAAAACCGCTCAACTACATGGAAACTGAACAACCTGCTCCTGAATGACTACTGGGTACATAACGAAATGAAAGCGGAAATAAAGATGTTCTTTGAAACCAATGAGAACAAAGATACAACATACCAGAATCTCTGGGACACATTTAAAGCAGTGTGTAGAGGGAAATTTATAGCACTAAATGCCCACAAGAGAAAGCAGGAAAGATCTAAAATTGACACTCTAACATCACAATTAAAAGAACTAGAGAGGCAAGAGCAATCACATTCAAAAGCTAGCAGAAGGCAAGAAATAACTAAGATCAGAGCAGAACTGAAGGAGATAGAGACACAAAAAACCCTCCAAAAAATCAATGAATCCAGGAGTTGGTTTTTTGAAAAGATCAACAAAATTGACAGACCGCTAGCAAGGCTAATAAAGAAAAAAAGAGAGAGGAATCAAATAGATGCAATAAAAAATGATAAAGGGGATATCACCACTGACCCCACAGAAATACAAACTACCATCAGAGAATACTATAAACGCCTCTACGCAAATCAACTAGAAAATCTAGAAGAAATGGATAATTTCCTGGACACTTACACTCTCCCAAGGCTAAACCAGGAAGAAGTTGAATCCCTGAATAGACCAATAGCAGGCTCTGAAATTGAGGCAACAATTAATAGCCTACCCACCAAAAAAAGTCCAGGACCAGATGGATTCACAGCTGAATTCTACCAGAGGTACAAGGAGGAGCTGGTACCATTCCTTCTGAAACTATTCCAATCAATAGAAAAAGAGGGAATCCTCCCTAACTCATTTTATGAGGCCAACATCATCCTGATACCAAAGCCTGGCAGAGACACAACAAAAAAAGAGAATTTTAGACCAATATCCCTGATGAACATTGATGCAAAAATCCTCAATAAAATACTGGCAAACCGGATTCAGCAGCACATCAAAAAGCTTATCCACCATGATCAAGTGGGCTTCATCCCTGGGATGCAAGGCTGGTTCAACATTCGCAAATCAATAAACGTAATCCAGCATATAAACAGAACCAAAGACAAGAACCACATGATTGTCTCAATAGATGCAGAAAAGGCTTTTGACAAAATTCAACAGCCCTTCATGCTAAAAACGCTCAATAAATTCGGTATTGATGGAACGTACCTCAAAATAATAAGAGCTATTTATGACAAACCCACAGCTAATATCATACTGAATGGGCAAAAACTGGAAAAATTCCCTTTGAAAACTGGCACAAGACAGGGATGCCCTCTCTCACCACTCCTATTCAACATAGTGTTGGAAGTTCTGGCTAGGGCAATCAGGCAAGAGAAAGAAATCAAGGGTATCCAGTTAGGAAAAGAAGAAGTCAAATTGTCCCTGTTTGCAGATGACATGATTGTATATTTAGAAAACCCCATCGTCTCAGCCCAAAATCTCCTTAAGCTGATAAGCAACTTCAGCAAAGTCTCAGGATACAAAATTAATGTGCAAAAATCACAAGCATTCTTATACACCAGCAACAGACAAGCAGAGAGCCAAATCAGGAATGAACTTCCATTCACAATTGCTTCAAAGAGAATAAAATACCTAGGAATCCAGCTTACAAGGGATGTAAAGGACCTCTTCAAGGAGAACTACAAACCACTGCTCAGTGAAATCAAAGAGGACACAAACAAATGGAAGAACATACCATGCTCATGGATAGGAAGAATCAATATCGTGAAAATGGCCATACTCCCCAAGGTTATTTATAGATTCAATGCCATCCCCATCAAGCTACCAATGACTTTCTTCACAGAATTGGAAAAAACTGCTTTAAAGTTCATATGGAACCAAAAAAGAGCCCGCATTGCCAAGACAATCCTAAGTCAAAAGGACAAAGCTGGAGGCGTCACGCTACCTGACTTCAAACTATACTACAAGGCTACAGTAACCAAAACAGCATGGTACTGGTACCAAAACAGAGCTATAGACCAATGGAACAGAACAGAGTCCTCAGAAATAATACCGCACATCTACAGCCATCTGATCTTTGACAAACCTGAGAGAAACAAGAAATGGGGAAAGGATTCCCTATTTAATAAATGGTGCTGGGAAAATTGGCTAGCCATAAGTAGAAAGCTGAAACTGGATCCTTTCCTTACCCCTTATACGAAGATTAATTCAAGATGGATTAGAGACTTAAATGTTAGACCTAATACCATAAAAACCCTAGAAGAAAATCTAGGTAGTACCATTCAGGACATAGGCATGGGCAAGGACTTCATGTCTAAAACACCAAAAGCAATGGCAGCAAAAGCCAAAATTGACAAATGGGATCTAATTAAACTAAAGAGCTTTTGCACAGCAAAAGAAACTACCATCAGAGTGAACAGGCAACCTACAGAATGGGAGAAAATTTTTGCAACCTACTCATCTGACAAAGGGCTAATATCCAGAATCTACAAAGAACTCCAACAAATATACGAGAAAAAAACAAACAACCCCATCAAAAAGTGGGGAAAGGATATGAACAGACATTTCTCAAAAGAAGATATTCATACAGCCAACAGACACATGAAAAAATGCTCATCATCACTGGCCATCAGAGAAATGCAAATCAAAACCACAATGAGATACCATCTCACACCAGTTAGAATGGCAATCATTAAGAAGTCAGGAAACAACAGGTGTTGGAGAGGATGTGGAGAAATAGGAACACTTTTACACTGTTGGTGGGATTGTAAACTAGTTCAACCATTATGGAAAACAGTATGGCAATTCCTCAAGGATCTAGAACTAGATGTACCATATGACCCAGCCATCCCACTACTGGGTATATACCCAAAGGATTATAAATTAGTCTACTACAAAGACACATGTACACGTATGTTTATTGCGGCACTATTCACAATAGCAAAGACTTGGAATCAACCCAAATGTCCATCTGTGACAGACTGGATTAAGAAAATGTGGCACATATACACCATGGAATACTATGCAGCCATAAAAAAGGATGAGTTTGCGTCCTTTGTAGGGACATGGATGCAGCTGGAAACCATCATTCTTAGCAAACTATCACAAGAACAGAAAACCAAACACCGCATGTTCTCACTCATAGGTGGGAACTGAACAATGAGATCACTTGGACTCGGGAAGGGGAACATCACACACTGGGGTCTATCATGGGGAGGGGGGAGGGGGGAGGAGGGAGGGATTGCATTGGGGAGTTATACATGATATAAATGATGAATTGATGGGTGCTGACGAGTTGATGGGTGCAGCACACCAACATGGCATAAGTTTACATATGTAACAAACCTGCACGTTATGCACATGTACCCTAGAACTTAAAGTATAATAAAAAAAAAAAAAATAAAAAAAAATAAAAAATAAAAAATAAAAAAAAAAAGAACCGTGCCGCCTCTATCTATCAAATATTGCAAAGAATTCATGGATCCCCAGAAAGAGTCCCAAGGGAGCAAAGCAAATATAGCCTCATTAAATAATACTGAAAGGGACAGGACTTTATGTTATCCGGATATGAAACTCAGGGCAAGGTTACACGTCTCCTCTATGTAGAGTAATGTATCTCTCTAGTTTATCGTCTAACTGTATTGGTTTGTTGGGTCAGCTTTTACAAAATAACACAAACTGGTTGGTTTAAAAGAACAAATTTATTATCTCACAGTTTGGGGGGCTGTAAGTTCAAAATTATGGTGGCAGCAGGGCCATGTTCTTTCTAAAAACAGAAGAGAAAAATACCTTATTGCCTCTTCTTAGCTTTTGGTGGTTGCCACTTCAAATCTCTGCCTCTATCTTTTCATGGCCTTCTTCCTTGTGTTCATGTCTGTGTATCTTCATATGGCATTCTCCTCTCTTTACGTCTCCTATAATGGCACCAATCATTGGATTAGGGTAGACGTTAATCCAGTCTGACCTCATTCTAACTTGATTATGCCTGAAAGGACCTAATTTCACAATAAGGTTACATTCACAGTTACCAGAGGTTAGGACTTTAGGTATCATTTTGGAAAACACAATTCAATCAATCTATGCATCTGTCTATCATGTTTATCAAATCTACTTAATATTATAATTAGAAAGAAATAGGTATGTGCCTCAGAATCTTTAAAGAAAAGGTTACTGTCATATTAGTTTATGTTTGCCCCAGAAAGAATTTTTAAATTGTGCATTTCCTCTAGATCTTGGGAGACACTATTCTTTTCCCAGTAGTTTCAAATTTATTTATAGAATCTATACTTGTCTTTTTAACATTGACAATAAAACTGTATGCATTTATGATATACAACTTTATATATTGTGGAATAAGTCAAGCTCTTTAACATATGTCATGCTTCACATGCTTATCAGTTATTTGTGATGAGAGCACTTAAAATTTACTTATGTTCCTTTGACTGATGGCAAATCAATCTAGGCTCTATGTTACCTTTACCCAGTTTTTGAGGCATGCTTTAGTCTCTTCTATATTCTCCAATCCTTTTTCATCTAGTGTGTTTTAAATTATTGTCTTTATATGCACATTTAGTTATATTACAGATATCAATGACTTGTACTAAGTAAATTTCTATGTCTAAAAGTAATTCAGTATATTGGGGAGGAACACAATGGGGCAAACTCCTTTCAAGTTGTGGTTGTTCTAGAATCAGGGATAATGTGACAACTCTTTATTCACTAGGTTCAATATATAACACATCTAATCAGGCACAGGTCTATGCTCTTCCAAATTTCAACCGTTACAAAATTCCTCTGCTGATAAAACTATGAATTTTTATATTAAATATACCAGGACCTGTTTTCTTATATGGTCTGCCATATTTTCATCTTGACAGCATTTTAAGAAATGTAAAAAGAGATCTTTGGTGTAGGTAGGACTCCTGCTGACTTTTATGCAGAAGGTTTGACACCTACTTATTTAACCAGTGTTATGGCAGCCTTCCCCACTTAGGGGAGCTAGTGGCAAGAATTGAAGCATTTCTGAACAGAGCTGCCTTTATTATGGTTTAGAGGATAAAGCATACATAAATTAGCTATTCAGAAACACTGATGACGTAATCAGTGGGCATTAGTTTAGGTATTTTCCTGTAAAGAAATTAAACAAAAAACATTGTCAATAGTTGTCTACAGAAGGATCATTGTTAAAGCTATATTTAGATTCTACTGGTTTGCTACAACATAAATGTATCTACAATACTTTTTTCAGTCCCATTTAAGAAGGATTTAAAGCTGTGTACAAAAAAAGTACTTATAATATTTTAAAAACAGAAAATTGAAGTAGAAAATCCAGACAGGAAAAAATGTAAATATACATAGATACTGCAGACCAAGTACTTGAGGAGACAAGTATGCAGATTAGAAGAGACAACATATTTTGCAGGCCAAATTAAAACAGAATGAACTAATTTTCATAATTAGAGAAAAGTAAACCTATCTATTTTAGTGAAAACATTTTTCTAACATTGATTTCTAAATGAAATATTTCATGTGTCACATTTTTAGAAAGGATACTGGATGACATAATGTACATTTGTCACAAACCCATCTTGAAACAGGTGCAGCAAGGGATTTCATATGGTTATTTTTTGTCATATTCTGAAATAGAAATCAAGCAAGCAGCATTTTAAAATGAAATTCTGTAAAGGATATTCTGCAAGGTGTAATATTACTTTCTGAAAACCTGCAATAAATATAGTAAGTAACCTGCCGAGGGCAGGGAATGTTTACATGAAAATTGGTACAAAACAGTTATTTCCTGGCTTACTCCCACTGGCTAGATCAGTGGAACAATCTTCTGTGTTGGCCCTATTTGCTGCACCTGAACTGTTGGGGAAGCCACTCACACATTAACTGATCTAATGTCCAGATTACTAAAGATGGCCCTGAATTAAGCCTGTTTTCTCAGAATAATTATTAATAGTCCCTTTTCATACTCAAAAGTGTTCAGGTCTGGATGATAAATTACATTGTCAAACTCATTATTCATAAGAGATTATTGTCTTAACTACCACAGTTACCAACTCAGGTAATTTTCAGCCTTATCAATGTTAGGCACATACAAGTATCTCTTTTGCACTTACTTTTGCTATCACACCTGATACTCGGTAGTACTTTTAGTATAATAATATAATATAACAATAACAGCGTGTGCTGTGGGGCAGGCAAACTACTAGTGTTCAAATTTTGCCGTAACCACTTGTTGACTGCAAGACCTTAAGTTACTTATCCTCTCTATGACTTGATTTACTCACTTATAAAATGGGGATAAGAACGGTGCCTATTGTAATTATAAAGGTGTGAAAGTTTACAAGCGGAAAGGACTAGGGATTTAGTGAGATCACAACCAGTGTGAACATTTTCCTTTGACATTCTTGGTTATACTTTGACATTCTTAGTTATACTCAATCTTCTCTCTTGTTTGAAGCATTTTTCGGTTTACATGCCTGATTTTCAGTGTCCTCTCATGTCACATCCTGAGACAGAAACCCAAACTTGTTCTTCCTTAATTTAGGAGAAGCTCTCAGGAACTAAAGGCATTCAAGTGTAAAAAAGTCTAAACTGCACTGTGCCACAGAAAGATTTAACTTTTCTTTTGTGCTGATATTCATAGGAAAGTTAAAATTTTAGAGAGAACTTATTATCAAAAGGAACAGCAAAGCAAGGCAAAAACACAAGGTGATAACCTGAGTCAACCTACCCAATAGAGTAAACAGGGAGATTAGAAACCAAAGGCTAAGGATCTGCAATGGGGTTTAAATGTGGCCCACAAAACATGGAGTCTACACCCAACAAAAATGTATCCCAATCTTTATAGGCTGCAGAGGCTGATGTCCTTTTTCAATTTTGTGCCTGCTGGTGTTTGTCATAAATCGGACCCCTGATGAAGCCTTGGGGTGAAGGATATTAGTTCATTTATATGTATAAATATGAAGAAAGTGAAAACTGAAAAATCATACTTATTTTATTCTTCATGCTGTCTAATTTGGTGCATTAACTATTATTGATGAATAATAATGCTTACTGTTAATAATACAATTGATTTGTGAAAACATAATCAAAAAGTTAAAAAACCTCATATGGCAAATATTCATAAAATATATAATAGAGAAGGGAGTAATAATTTATTAAGTGAGGAGATGGATTTTGGAGACAGATTACACATATATTTGGTTAGAATAAAATTATGTAACAGAAAGTTAAATTTTGAAAAAGAAAAAAAAGATGACATGTACAGATGAGTAAAAATGAAACAAAAAGAATCTTGTGAGCCAATATAAGGAAAATAAGCATCATTAGACAATATAAGGCAAAACACATTGATGAAATCATATTGCATGCCCTGGCTAAAAATGGCTGAAACACTGAGACATGGGCCTGTTCTATCATTATCCAAGGAGTAAATATTGGCAGAGGCAAAGGTACCAACACTAGCTAAAACAAAGACAGCTATGTAGGGGAAAAAATCCCAAATCTATTTTTGTTATATGCATCATATTGAAATCTTCCGTCCCTCTCGACCAGCTATGAGAATTCCAAACCCCTTTTCTGCCAACAAGTTTTCATATCCGAAAAGGCAGGTGACTCTGATGGTGACCTTGCTATTGAAACGAGGTAAATAGCCTGCAGCAGCAACAGGATCTTGACACTGAAGTTAAAAATCTCTCTTGTTGCAACTCTCTAAGCACTTAGCCCAATACATTGTTGCATTTGTCAATTAGACAGAAATAGCTCATTCAGTCTGGCACTGTATGAAATGTTAAAGAAACTGAAAAGAACAGGCATAAAACATAATATATAGTTTACATATTTGTCACTTCCTATTTCTAATAGTCCAACGTGACACAAACACAAGTTATAATAGTGAAATCTCTAATGTCAGATGCAGAACTATCTCAGTTATTTTAGCAATAATTTAATAAATAGGTGGGAGCTCTTGTTTTAAGTTATTAAAATTAGCTCATCAACTCTAACGATGCCATGCAAATTAAAAGATCCTAAAAATTTTCTGCAATTAGCAATGAATATAATTGTAGTAATATTCATAAATTGGCTAGTTACTGAGTATTTAATACTTGTCAAGAAGTATGCTAAGTACAGTCAAGCAGTATACTAAATACAGTATATGAAATAAGTTAAATACTAACAAAAGTAAGTGAGATATATAATATTATTATTCTTTTTATAGAGTAGGAAATAGTTTTAGAGAGGCATTGTAATTACTGAAATATGCAGAGTGTGTCAGTAAGTGGCTCTATTTGAACCTAGACACAAAGAAAATATGAAATTAATTATATTGATATTACAGACCCTGAAAGTAATCAAAACAGAATCTGACCAGACCCTTTCCTGACACAGTGGTCATATTCTGTATTTAAAAAGACAATTACAATGAAGAATTATGTTCACTTTCTTATAGGTAACTTAGTAGCAGGAAGTAAATAAGTTTTCAATATTTTGAAGATAAAATTATCAAAAAATAATATATATACACAGTGGAATTATGTATCATTTTAACTTTCAATTCATGAAAATTTGTCCATGGGTAGGTTTACTAGAAGTTGGGAGAGAGGCAGAGAGAAGAAGGGTCTACACAAAGGAAGAGCATAAGTGAAGTAATAAGTGAAGGTAAAAAATAACTATTATTTTTATCAGTAGTTGATCTACCAAATAATGTTTGGTTCAAAATAATAAAACAATGTATTCTATGATTATAGCTTTATAGCTTATGGATATGTGAAATGAATGACAGCAATAATATAAAGTATAGAAGAAGGAATTGGAAATACATTGTTACCTGTATTATAGGGTACTTGTATTATCCATGAAGTTGTACAATGTTATTTAGAAATAGACTTGAAGTAGTTGCAAATGTATACTGCAAACTCTAGGACAAACATTTTAAAAAGTGGCAAAAAGAAGTATAATTTCCTTCTTTAAATTCAATTAAGGAAAGAAATTCAATCAAACAAAATGCTCAACTGATAAATGGAAAATGCAATAAAACAGAAATGCTAAAAGTTATAAAGATCATTACTGAAGTTAAAGGTATTGGATTTCAACAGATTAACAGAAAGAAAAGATGTTTAAGCTAACATACAGGTTGACAGAAAATGTATTTTTTTTCTGAATCACACAGAGAAAGAAAAAAGATAAAATACAGAAAAATGTTTTACCAGACACATGGGAATCAGTGACAAGGCCTGACATATACATTACAGGAGCACCAGAAGAGGCAGTAGAATGAATGTGTCAATGGCAACAGTTAAAGATACACTGATCAACATTTCCTGAAATTGATGGACACAAAGCCAAAGATTCATCATGTTCTATGAACTCCAAGCTGAACAACTAGATAAGTAGAAAGGAAATCACATTTAGACAAATGCATAGCAAAACTCCAAAGGAGCAAGGAAAAAGTCTACATTTTTTAAATCAGCTTGTAAGTACCCTTTCTTTACAATACTCAGATTTGTATTGAAAAAGCAATGAATATAGAAATCAATTTGGGAAAATATAACAACTACAATTTGGGGTCTTCCAAACCACTAATACAATAGATGCTACTATTTATCTAGGTCTCCTCTACTTTCTTTTCAAAGCAAATGGTTTTAGACTGAATAAGATACACTACAAATAATATAAGGCATACAAGAGATATACAAAGATTAAGAGCATGACTGTTTGAGAGTAAAAGAAGGGAAAGATACACTAAAAAAGGTAGCTTGAGGAAAAACTGATATATATATTTAATATATAGAGTTAATACATCATATCAAACATATTAAACTTTAAGCTGTAAAATATGACTAGTGATGAGGATAGATATTCCTAAATGATAAAAGATTAAATTAGGCAAGGAGATACTTCAACTCTCAATGTATATACAAGTAATAATACAGTTTTAAAATACAAAAGCATGTGGTAACACATCAGCAGAAATGGAAGAATAGGGAGTTCTAAGGGCCCATCGCCCCAAAGAAACACCAAAAAATTCAGCACAATCTGTCAGAATCAACTTTGTCAAGATAACCCATGTTTAAAATATATTCCAAATTTAATACATCTCTTAATTTTGTATGTGCATTAAACATAACATCACTGCTTTCGAAAAATGATGTATAAAGAAAATTCATAAACAGGCATGGTTAGAAAACAGTCAAGTAGTACCAGACAAAAACAAGATCTGCCTTTATAACTATAACTAAAAATGCCTTAGATCTATCTATCTATCATCTATCTATCTATCTATCTATCTATCTATCTATCTATCTATCTATCTATCCATCCATCCATCTGTCATCTAACATATCTAACCTGAAAGGTGATACTTGGAAAGCTTGGCTACCTACAGCCATGTAAATTGGAAAACAAAAGACTCTCTTGTCTCTCCATGGCAATCATAATAGTGTATATTTCTGTAGAAAGTATATAAAATTTTAAATATTTTAAAACAAAAACTGAAGAATATTTATTTAGAAATAGCGAGTGGTGTTTCTGTGGAAGAAACACCTGGAGCTGCCTATTCTGTGATTTTTGCTGTTGTAAAGTGGGAGCTAAACATTGGTACCCATGGACATAAAGATGGCAGAGTAGGGCATGGAAGGAAAAACTAACTATTGGTACTATGTTCACTACCTGGGTGACAAGATCATTCATATCCTAACCCCAGCTTCATGCGACATAACTGTGTAACAAACCTGCACCTCTTTCCCTTAGATGTAAAATAAAAGTTAAAATTGTATTAAAAAGTTAAACATTTACAGCAATCCAGCAAATACTGAATCAGAAATAAAAGTAAAATGTTAGAAATAACTTTATCTTGGGGTGATTAAAATATTTTGGAATTCACATATGTAGTAGCTACACATTATTGTTAAAGCCCATGGAAATGTACATTTTAAAAGAGTTAATTTTATAATACATGAATATAGCATCAATAACAAATAATTAAAAAGCAGATACAGAACTAATATGAGAAATAGACACATCTACAACACACTTAAATATTTTAACACATCCTACTTTTAGGATCTGAATAAAATCACCAAAAAGTGTAAAGATATTGAAATACATGTAATTTGCATCCAGCAACCACACATTGTTTACAAGTACACAAAGAACACTTAGAATGGACTATATCCTGGGCCTTAAGTTAAGTCCAAACAAATTTAAATTAGTAAAATTATACGCAGAAAATATGTTTCTGACCACAGCAGAATGATACCACCAATCCCTTTACTGGGTATTTACCTAAAGGAATATAAAATGTTCTATTATAAAGATACATTCACGTGTATGTCCATTGTAGCACTATTCACAATAGCAAAGACATGGAATCAACCTAAATGACCATCAGTGATAGGCTGGATAAAGAAACTGTGGTACATATACACCAGGGAATACCATACCTCCATTAAAAGGAACGAGATCGTGTCCTTTGCAGGGACATGGATGGAACTGGAGGCCATTATGGTTAGCAAACTAACACAGGAACAGAAAGTCAAATACTGCATGTTCTTACTTACAAATGGGAGCTGAATAATGAGAACACATGGACACATGGGGAAAAACCACACACTGGGACCTGTCAGATGGTTGGGGGTGGGAGGAGGAAGGGTATCAGGAAGAATATTTAATGGATGCTGGGCTTAATACCTGGGTGATGGGATGATCTGTGCAGCAAACAAACATGGTACACGTTTACCTATGCAACGAACCTGCATATCCTGCATGTGTACCCCTGAACTTTAAAGTTGGAAATTAAATAAAAAGGAAAACCCTCAAATATTTCTCTCTGCAGATATATAACGACAGGTTCATTATCTGTAATACGAATTTCTATCTGTCTTCAAGAAACTAAAAAAAAAAAAAAAAAATTTAAGAAAGTGGAAGAAAAAAACAAAATAAATGAAGAAAGCAATGAAATAGACAAGAAAAAGTACAGTAGAGATCTAAAAAACTAAATCTTATTTTTTTAAATAATAAAATTTACAGATATTTAGAAACAGGTTAAGTAAAAGTACTAAAGAGACAAAACATATGAACAAAAAGGAGTAAATGAAAATTATTATAGGTGTTTTGAAAAAATAACAAGTTAAAAAAAGACTATTGTGACCTATGCAGCTGCAATAATGTTGAAAATTCATATTGGTAGCATGAAGGTTTAATTAACTAAAAAAAAATTTGTGTATTTAACTAACCAAAGATGTATGTGTGTAGTACATCGCTTGTAATAAATACTTACATTTTTGTTTCTATTTTTGAAGCTATATAGTTTTTTCTATTTACATTGTCATATATTCTCAGATACCTGAACTTTTAAATATTGATTTCTAGAACTTCAGAAATATTTTTCACAAGTTTATATGCAAAAAGCATATAAAATATCTCCTTTAGAGACTTATTATCAAACGTAATCTAGTAGTTAACATAAATATAATTAAATAAAAGCTGTCTTTAATTTAAAGGGCCATCAAAATCTATCTTTACAAACTAGAAAATTGTATCATTTACATAGAAATGTACAAATAGCTGTCGACATTTAGAATTTTTCGATTTAATATAACTTACATATTTACCACATTATTAATATTTTCTATATCAAAGAAAGCAACCCTAAATTAAATATCAAAATTAAAAATTGTCAACAGTGGCTCAAAACCCAGTATAAAATTTAAACACTGCTTACATTTATGATTGCTTTTTGTTCTATATGAATGTCTGTTTCAATTAAATTTTAAACTAGCTTTAGTTACTTCACTAAATACAATTCATGCAGTGTAGATTAACACCCTATTAGCAGTATTTGAAATAAGAAGCCATGATGATTAAACTGTTAATATTATTTAAATATACGTTATGAACAAACACACCCCAATGGTCATAACGTATTGATAGGATATTAACAATTGTAAAACCCTTAAAAGTGTATCGATAGTATATCTTTCAACAACTAACAGTTGTTTTTAAATTATTTAAAAGGCAAACATGAAATACCACAAAATTATCCTTGCATATTCCTGACAATCTTGTAGGTTCATTAACATTTGAACCAATTACTCCCACTTATAGTCCATTAGTTTTTGATCCTAGAGCTGAGACCTGCAGGTGATATTCGTTAATTTAAAGGCATGAAATAAACCTTTCTTCTCTCAGATCCAGCCCACTCCCTCCCACTCCACACAACTCCTTTCCCCAAAGGGAGTGTCCTTTCCATTAAAGCTAAGTGGACCCTAACTTCCTATGACAGTACTTATATTCCCCTAAATAACTGATGATAATAGCAAAGTGATGTGAAGGAGGAGGATATTACCGTAACCCCCTAGTTATCTAATCTATAATACTCAGTTTTTACTACTTATCTATTAAACATTTTTGAAAAGAAACAAGTCAATCCACAACAATCTTCTGCTATAATCAATTTTCTCGGTGTTTACAGAATGCAATATAATGACCCAAAGGTTATATACTAACAAAGAGTGGAAAGAAGTGCCATTATCTATTATATTTTATGATATTCATTGATATTCACTAATCTATCCTATAACCATTTAAATATACTAATAACATGTGACCAGGACTCTAATCTTTATATGTGGTGATTGGTGTTCTAGTGAGCACAATTAATTTTGCTACTTAAGTTTGTGTAAAACAAATGGTAAATAGGATTTCTTTCTGGTCATGTTTCTAAAAGCATGTATTTAATTTTCATATAGGTTTAGATTAGAGCAAGTGTTTTCTTGATATTTCATAAACAATATATTTTATTTAAAAATATTGTCTTAATGAAACCTAAAACATATTTCCAAAATTATTTATATGTCTTCTGATCACATGCTTTTATTCATTAATTTTAATGATAATATCTATTATTCTTATAGTGATGACACTATAAGGTCATTTAATAAGTTTTGTCACATAAAGTCAGTTGAATAAATAGTTTGATTACTTGCTAGTTACCATGCTTGTCACTGGAGACAGAAAGACAAATACAACATAATGCTCACATATGAGTAGCTGGTACTGAGAGCTCAGCATCATCTATGTCTCATACAAAGCCACTCTACTGTTTAAGTAAGGCTGCTTTGTTGTGTGCTCACAAAGATCATCTCTCTTTTCTTCAGAGCAGTTCTCTCAGATGACAACTATAAATTAGTTAGCATGATTAGCTAATAGCTATCAATTTTGGCAGATAAATTCCATTAGTAGAAAAACTCATCCTTATTCTCCAATATTCCTAGCAGTGCATAAATTAATTGATGATTGTAAATATTCATTAAATATCTATCAAACAAATGAATAATATACCGAGTACGTACAAAAACTCTAAGAATACATGTGAGTGTAAGTATTCCTGTACACTCAAATCCATCTCTGATAACCCAAGTGTCATCAACCCAAGGGCAACAAAAGTCAATATAGGTATATTTATTATTATTATTAGACAAATCTAAAAAGTAAAATATCAAAATTTAAATAGTAACACTTTAAAATTCCATATAATGTAGTAGTTAGCATTTTGTTACTATTTTTAGGTGTTGAATCTACATAGATTTTGCCTGACAGTTCATCGTTTTACACACTAAGGAAAATAGTAAGTTGAAACACAACACCGATTAATCACAAATACCAGGAAGTAAGCCAAATATTTTCTGTACATTTTTCCAATTTAATCTTCATAAGATTAAAGTATGGGTGGTTGTAGGTGGTAGGTTGTAGAGAGATAAAAAGGCCTAATGATATTTTCTTCCTTGAACAGATAACTACTTGAAGAAATTGAAGCCATTACTGCTCCATGTTGACCAAACAAATGTGCTATTTTTTAAAAATATATTTTCTTGGATAAACCCAATGGTTTAATATCATGTGGACATTTCTAAACATATGAATTCACATTTTATTATTACTAGAACAACTTTGTTGAAATTTCATATTTTATGTTCAAATAAATAAATGCTTTCACCAAGCTTGGTACTTTCACAGTACCTTTTAAAATATATCATTTCATTTCTCAAGGCAGAGTATTTCAGAGGATCATTTATCAGAGAACACACACACACACACACACACACACACACACTGTCTTAATATCAATATTGACATACAGGCTCTATAATAAAATAATTTTAAGTTTTGTTATTTAAGTTGCCATCAAGCATATTGGTTTAAATGTAGCTTACTTGAAACATCTTATTTCCATGGTAAACTAAAAAAAAGTGTAAGTGAATTAGTAATGATCTTAGCAAGGTTTTACATTTAAAAAGCAATGTAGATGTGGCGTGAACTGATTTCTAAAATTTGGAACGTGATGCCAGACAAGAAAATTCTGGGAGGTACTTGCTAAGAAATGGTATTAATTAAAAAAAAATCACAACAAAACCTCAGGAGTAAATATTTCTCAAATAATACACTTAATAATTGTAATAGGCATTGTCGGCTGCTGGATCATTGAACAGAAAAATTAACATAAATCAATTATATACATATTTTTGAAAGAATGAAATTATATATAAAATACATAGTTTTCCAGAGAATCTGTTTCTAAATATAGCAATTGTATATCATTGTTGATTAGCAAAGTTAATCAATATGTGAATGCATTTTTCTATGTTTTGTATGTGGATATGACAGATTACAAGTAACCAAAATAAATGAAAAATTTAGTTCATAAAATTTTCAAAAGAAAGGTAAAAAATCAATGTTACTTTGTGAAAAAGAAGGGAAAACATTAAAATTATATTTTCAAACACATTTCTGGTAAGGATTTGATTTCTTTTTAAAATAAATTAGGTGCAAATAATTTTCTCTCATTTTTTATGCAGTGAAGATTTCAATTGAGGTAACCAAGCAGTGAGACATACCATGTGAATTGATTTTCCTAATAAAATGAAAATTACTTCATTAAAACAAAGAGTAAAAGTGACTAACGACCTATTAAAATTAAAATGACCAATTAAAAATATTTAAGTAACTAAATAAATGATTTTTTATTTTATTTTATTTTATTTTAAATGATTTTTATTATCTTTTTTATTTTATTTTAGATAAATAAATTAAATAAATAAAATAAAAAGTTTTTATTTTAAATGATTTAATATTGTTATAAACTTTCTGAGGAAGTATTATAAATTCTTATTATTATGGTTCTGAACAGAAAATAGAACTTTTTGTCTTCTGTTTACTTGACTCTAGGTAGCCAATCTTTCCAATATTACTTTTCTTAGATAATAAATAGATAGATAGATAAATAAATAGATAAATAATAAGACATTTTAGGTGTATTTATAGCTAAAAACACAGGTATTATTTTTGTCTGCAACTAGTTTACTGTTTTGTAATCAGGACTGCTTTTGACTCTCCTTTATACATTATTTTTCAAAAGCAGTGATATGTTTAATACATATACAAAACTAAGAGAGAGGGTTCAAAGAAATTTGAAATATACATGATCTTAATACATAAAATAAAAGTTTTCAAGGTCAATAAATAATAACAACACTTAATAGAAAAAATAGGCAACAAAAATGCATAGGCAATTCACAGAAGAAAGTAACCAATAAAAATAAAACAAGAAGGCCAGGCACAGTGGCTCAGGCCTGTAATCCCAGCACTTTGGGAAGCTGAGGTGGGCTGATCACTTGAGGTCAGGAGCTCAAGACCAGCCTTGCCAACATGGTGAAACCCTGACTCTACTAAAATACAAAATATTAGCTGGGCGTGGTGGCAGGAGCCTGTAATACCAGCTACTCAGGAGGCTGAGGCAGGAGAATCGCTTGAACCTGGGAGGCGGAGGTTGCAGTGAGCCAAGATGATGCCATTGCACTCCAGCCTGGGGAACAAGAGAGAAGCTCCGTCTCAAAATAAATAAATAAATACATAAATACATAAATAAAATAAAACAAGAAACATTTAATTTTAATATTAGGAAAGAAATGTATTTTGTTTCCAAATTGACTAAGATTAAGTGCCTTATTTAGTATTGTTTATGTGATGTTCTCAATCGTAAATATCAGAATACACTGTTGAATTTTATATAAAAATAAATATATAGATTATTCAGTCTTGAAATTCTACTTCTTGGGAAATTCAACATATACAGCTAATTTATAATGCACTAATTCCTGAGAAATTTGCAAACATCACTGTCATTTATTATATTAAATTCAAAATTAGCCACATTAAAATGGAAGTGACCTAATATTACTAGCTGTGTAAAATTTTTAATAAACATATAATTTAATATTATTCAAATGGTAAAATTATAACATTGAATAATATTAAATGGAAACATGCCAATCCAAACAATGTTTTATAGGAGTATATACCATGCTATGCAGATATTCTGAATAAAATATGCCTTATATAGGTATATAAAAATTATTCATCTGTTAACTCTAACTGAGGTTATCATAGTTGGTTGAATTATACATCATTTACATTTTTCTTATAGTTATTCTGTGCTTCATAAATATTTTATTATGAATGTGCATCACTTTCATAATGAAGAAAGGTGTTTTAAAATAAATAATAAAACAGTCTGAGAAGCAGATCTGTAGCAGATCTCTTATTTCATTAATATGTCATCATAGGATAAGCAGATCTCTTATTTCATTAATATATTATCACAGCTTCATGTATAGGTTAGCTATTTTATGTCTTGTACAATTAGGTGATTTAGAATAAAGTATGTTTTAATGGGGGAGATAGCTTGTGGAGACAAACTATTAAAAGGGAAATACATGTCATATGCTTTCTATTGTGCCTAGAACTCAAACCATCAACATATCAGAGCCTAGTATGACTCTTGGATTAACGTATCAAAATTGAACCAACAATTACCAGTGGTTTAATATTTATGAAACACAAAATATAATATTCCTTTGTTCTTTTAAATTTGAGTGCATTTAATAGTCTTCAAACAATCATTTGCCATTTAACAATTGTGAAATATAACTAAATTTATTACAAATTCTATGAAGCGTTAGAGTCCAACATTCTTTTTAGACAAGTCTCAAGAAAAGTTTCAAGGCACTGAAAATAAATTCATTATTACCTTTATAAAAATAGAACATAAATAATTTTCTATTTTTAGTAGACTTAGAAGACACCACGTTTGAATGAGCTTTCAAATTATCCTGTGTAGTGTAATATTTACTTTGAGATTAAATCAGATTTTTTTTTCTTTTGACAGGGAGTTGAAAACAAGGCTACAGTCATGATACCATGACAAATATTTTAAAAGAGGAAAATTTAAGAAAATCCCAGTGTATTCACCTATGAAGTGTAAAGTCATGAGCAACATGAGAACAATGCAACTATGGCACACATTTAGACGCTGTTATATGAGTAAAAACAAAAAAATATTTTACAGAGTTTGAAATTGTGTTCAGCGTAACTTTTTGTACTTATCTACACTACTACTGTATACATGTAAAATGTTAATGTCATTAATTTCCTCTAAAAAGTGACTATTTTTAATTGGGACAGTTTGTTTGCCAGGAAAACTTTCATGTACATTTTATTGATTCAAATCAATAAAAATCCAGGAATAATGTGAGCTAATTATGCTTTAAAATGTGAATATAATATTTGTATCATAACAGGTGATCAATAAATGATTGCTGCCTCTGACCTTCCTTTTCCCACCCAACACACACAGTTACATTTCATACTTGTGTCATACACAATTTTTTTGTATGTTTTGGTTCAATGTAGTGCTCTTTTTCATTCTTAGGCACATGAGCTCTGGAGTTCACTGCTGGAGACAAATTTAAACTGCAGTGTTGTCACTTCTGGCATGTAACTTGGGAGAATTCATGTAGCTCTTTGCATACCAATTTCTTCATTATAAAATAGAAGCACTAACACTTTCTCCATGATGTTGTCATGAACATTAAAAGACATAATATATAAAAAAGCCTAGCAGAGTACTGAGCAAGTAGTAAGTGACAGATGTTAACTATATTATCATTCTTTTTATTATTATGATTGGTATCTAATATGTCACACAATTCCCTTCCAATTTCCTTCTCAACTTTATATTGTGTTGCTCATTATTACTTTCAACTAATAAAATTTCTCTGTGGGCATGTATGTTCTGTTTTTAACTGAATGTAGTAGAAATGTTAAATACTTGTTGAAAAATTGCATAAAACTATAAGCATATTATTCACAGAAAAGGAAAATCAACTGTTAGTGTTCCTGTTCACTGAGTTCACAGGTATGGCCAATATGGAGTATGTATTATTATTGGTCGATCAAAATGAATATTGTATAGGTTAAAAAGTAATTTAAATATAAAAAAATCTGTATACATTTTTATCCAAGCTCAATCTATGCATGTGTAAAGTAGTAGGAATGTGTTATTGTCTTGAATATATTCACAGCAGAATTCATTTCACAGCAGATTCAGAATAATGGTAAAATAAAACCATAAGCATTTTCCCCATCAAACATGTCAGCTGTTCACAGAAAATAAAAGAAAACCACAAATCTCTGTCCTCTGCTTTGCCATTCAGTAGCATATGTTACTACAGGCCTTAATGGCATGCCTTTTAGCATGCCTCTAATAGCCAGCAAGATAGAAATTTGAAACAAAAAGATGAGAAATGAAATAGAAAAAAGCTGGGCAAAACTGTCAGCCTAATCAGAAATTATCAAGCAGAAATCTGAACTGACAGATTTACCTTTGGGGGATATAGTTCTCCTGGAGGACTCACTAGCAATCACTATCAATCAAAATAAAAATGTGTATGCTGATGATGAGAGAAATAGAAGTCATAGCCAACTAAATCTTGAATAGAAAAATCATACATTTTGAAACTTTGCAAAATGTTTATGAGAATATGATATAAGGATGCAAAATAAAGGTGTTGAGTATCTTGAAGAGAAGGAGAGAGAAGGAGAGGAGGAAAGGGAGGGAGAGAGAGAAAGAGAGAGACACTAGATTAGGTAATACAGCCTTTCCAATAGAAAGACAGAATACAACTCAAATTTTTACTTTCCTTGAAACTCAATATTAATGAAATTCATGCTCTACCATGAAAAGAACCAGAAAGGTAAAGTTATTCATAATCTAGAATAAATCATGACAAATCAATGTCATTTTTTTAGTATTCCTAACATTTTATTTACTTAACCAAGAAGGGTAGCTTAAGAATTCCTTGTCTATGTAGATAGTAGTAGAGACAGTTAATTATAGAGACTGAGCACTATTCATCATTTGTCAGGACTGTTCCAAGCAGATAAAATGAAAATTATACGTCAAGTCTTTTAATCCATGAAACTCTAATCTATTAATTAAAATGTCATATTTTATTTGCAAGAGGTATGTTCAAAAACAAGTGTCATGAGGAATATTGAGATAGTAAGGATACTACAGTGGGGTCTTTTTCTTTCTCCCTCTCTCTTTATATGCATATATATTACTATTTTATTCATATGCTAGTTATAGAATATGAACTAGCATATGCTAGTTATAGAATATGAACTAGCATATGCTAGTTATAACTTCCTATAGTTGCCAAAATAAATTACAATTAAATATATGCAAATACAAATAATAATATATTTTTCTTTTGTGCTTTCATTTGAAAAATAAAACTGAGCATTCAAGAGCATAGGCAATTGTCTTAAATTCATTTGGACAACTATTTATAAAGAAAACATCAGATTTGTAACAAAAAGAAGCAAATATGGTTTATTTTATCAAGAAGTTATTTAGAAGTGCATTTCAATTAATACATTCAAAATCAATGAAATAACATCAGTATATTAAAAGATTGGTTATTGGCAAAGAAATACTTTTATGAAAATGTTAAGTATTCTTGTCAAATTGTATCTTCTTTATAATGTTGAAAAGATCACAAATGATATGTCAAATAGAATGCGTAGTATACTATAATATATAATTAATATTATTCTCTACTGTTTCCATATCTTTGAAGATGAGATAATACATGTAGAAGATTTTTGAAAATTGTGAGTTTTGCTGTGATACATATTCAGAATTACATATAAAGTTTTAATTTCTTAATACTTTAGAGAAGGAAAACCTTTTTCTCTCTGCCACCCTAAGTTCTCTGGCCAGAAAATTTGCTGAGAAAAGGAGGGAAGAGAAAGGGCACTTATGGAAAAACAAATGACGTTTTGATAAAACAAATGTTTTCCAAAGAGAATAGATGGGAAATATGAGAGTCCAGTTGACTATGTTAGAGTGTGATGCAGACTCCTCTGAGAAGATGAGAGTCGCTCCTGTGAAGGGTGTTCATGACAATTTAGTTCTTTTGGGAGACTCTGCTTTTATGAAATACGGAAGTTTAGGAATTTACATGCCTTTTGCTAAAAATAACTATTATGCCAAAGTGTTTGGAATGCCATATCTTGATCTCCTTCAATACCAAACTCTGAGTCTTATGTTTTGATACTCTATTAATAGCTCTGCTAATTCATCGGATATAGACAATGAGAGAGGGTCATTATGACATCTGCAGGTTTTAGATGAACGAATAGTTTGCATGCCATGACATTTACTACATAGTGTTTCTAGGCTTTTTTTTTTCTTGGTTAGTCTTACTCTTTTAAAATTTAATTATTATTTCAAACATCTAGCTTTGGGCTTTGTTAATAGTTTCTATTATATGTCTACTTTCTACTTCACTCATTTTTTTGAGATTTAAATAAACATTGTGCAATATAGGTTTGTATGTGAAATTAAATCCTCAAATTTCAATTACCTGTATGTGTGTTTATGTTTGCTTATAGTTCAATAACTTTATTGAGATATAATTCTTATATGAAAAACTTACCTATTTAAAATAAACTATTAATTTTTATATATTACATAATTGTGCAGCTACTACCATATTCTAATTTTAAAATATATTTATTACCCCCCCCACCACCAAGACTGCTACACTCATTAGGAATCATTCTCTATTATCTCCATTTCCCACAGTGCTTAGTTACTATTTTATTTTCTGTATATATAGATTTTTCTATTCCAGGCATTTTATGTTTTTGTATGTTTGGAATTATACAATGTATGCTTTTTTATGGCTGGCTTCTTTTATTTCACTTAATGTTTTGAAGATTTCTCCAGGTTGAGCAATTATTAGTACTACCTTATCTTTATCATCAACTTATATCCTATTGTATATATATACTTTATATACTTTATTCTTCATTAGTTGATGGACATTAGGATTATCTCTAGTTTTTGGCTATTATGAATAATGTTTCTATGCACATTCATGCACACGTTTTTGGATATATATATGTGTGTGTGTATATATATGTGTATGTGTATATATATAAAATATGTGTATATATGTATATAGTACATACCCAAGATAAATGAAAAAATACATATACAAACAAAAACATGTGCATGAATGTTCATGGCAACATTATATATATAACTATATACATATATATACTTTTTTCATTTCTCTTGGATATATACTTAGAAGAAAATTTGCTGGGCCACTTTACAATTCTATGTTTAACTTTTTGAAGAACTTCCAAACTATTTCCAAATCACTTCCATCATTTACATTTACAAATAAATGTAGTAGGATTCTAATTTCTTCATTTGTAATGGTCTGCCTTTTTGATTATAACCTTCCTGGTGGGTATGAAGTAGGATCTCATTGTCATTTGCATTTGTATTTCCTCAATGGCTGATAAGGCTGAGAATCTTTCCATGTGCTTGTTTGTCATTTGTATATCTTCTTTGGAGAAATATACATTCAAATTCTATGATCTGTTCTAATTTACCTATTTATCTTTTTATTATTACTGAGTTGCAAGTAATCTTTGTGATTTCTGAATACAAGTGTCTTATCGGATATGTGATTTCCAAATATTTCCCCATTTCTGTGAGTTAACATTTTTATGTATTGATAATTGTCCTTCAGAGCAACACTGTTTTTCATTTTGATAAAGTACAATCTATCTTTTTCTCTCCTCATTTTGTTCATTGGGTTTTGATGCCATACCTTGCCTGACTAAATGTATTGGCATTTACACCTAAATTTTCTTCTAGGAGTTTCGTATTTTCATTTAGATGACGATCAATTCTGAGTTCATATTTATGTATGGTGTGAGGATGTGGTTCAACAGCATTATTATATATGTGAAATTCAACTTGTCCAAGCATCATTTGTTGAAAATACTATTCTTTTTCTATTGAATTGTTTTAACATTCTTTTTGAAAATCAAATGATTATAAATATAAAAAATAGAATAGAATGGAATTGATTGATTATATCGAATCATCTAAAAATATTCTGATATATTTTCTGGGCTTTAGCATACAAAATATGTGTCCTTAAAAATAACCAAAACATGGTGAAATATATTCTCATTAAAATATGAACTTGAAGATTTGGTATTTATATGTAGTTTAGAATCTCTTGCTCAACTCACTATGGAGGTTAACGTATTGATATACAGCATTAGACATTTCGAAAAATATTAAAAGTGTTAATTATCACTCATGTATAATCCCTAAAGTCTTTCTTAGAATTCCCAATTGAATGTTTATATCTGTAGAGAAAATATACATCAAATGTTATTTAAACCAATAGATTCTATCAAATATCTCCTCTAACAAATTTTGCTACAGTGGGAGATTTAAAATTTTAATTTATCAATTCATAGTTTTAAAATAGTAGAAAGATATAGTTCTATAATTTCCACACTGTCTGTAGCCCTCTTTAAGATATTTAATAATTTTAATATGATAATAGTAGCAAAGTAAATTTTGTTAGCCAAAATGATTTCCAATTATAATAGTCATGAGGGAAAAATTATTCTTACGTTTGTTAATTTTCATGTGAGATAGAAGTAAAACAAAAAAGCCTTCTCCTTAAAAATATTTATATATTTAATTGGTTGCAGCTGTTACAACACAGTTAATGCTATTCTCCTTGTAATAGAATGTGCTACCCAAAAGCCGAAATGCAAAAAACAAGCATCTCTGTGTGGATGAACAATTACTTTGAAATCTGAGGTAGTTCAAATATCAGAGTTCATCTTGCTTTTCTTTCTTTTTTTTTTTTTTTTTTTTTTTTTTTTTTGAGGCAGAGTCTTGCTCTGTAGCCCGGGCTGGAGTGCAGTGGCCGGATCTCAGCTCACTGCAAGCTCCGCCTCCCGGGTTTACGCCATTCTCCTGCCTCAGCCTCCCGAGTAGCTGGGACTACAGGTGCCTGCCACCTCGCCCGGCTAGTTTTTTGTATTTTTTTAGTAGAGACGGGGTTTCACCGTGTTAGCCAGGATGGTCTCGATCTCCTGACCTCGTGATCCGCCCGTCTTGGCCTCCCAAAGTGCTGGGATTACAGGCTTGAGCCACCGCGCCCGGCCGCTTTTCTTTCTTACACATACATTTCATATTAAGTTCATATGTCTCAAGTAGTTATGAAAATATTTTCTCATGAAATAAAAATGAAACCTTGATTCATAACTGAATAAACCCAACTAACACTTAGGGATTTCTAAAGCACAGTTATCAACAGTTATCTGCATTGTTATACTTGTGTAACCAATTTCATCTGGGTAGAACTGTCTAATTACTTTCAAATATATATTAGTGAATCATTGTAAACCTTACAGTGTGCTAATTTAAAAAGAGTAGTAAAATATGCATCAATTTTTGTAAATCACCAAGCTATATTTTTCTTACTGTTTTCTATGTAGACTTCTTAGTAGCAAATTCAACTAAAGGTCAAATTAAAGGCCATATAATTTATATAATAGAGAAAAAAAAAACCTCATCCAATTGTCCTAGTTTAGTAAATGCTAAACCCATAAGATAAAAATCTACTTTGAAAAAGTTTATTTTGCATCTGAAAGTCAGAGATTTGCAAATTAAGACAGAATCTATTTTCTAAAGGCTGTTTTCTTTTGTTAATTATAATTTATACTCTATTTTCCTTTTTAGCAAATGAATCACTTTGCCTACCATTTCAGCAGCCAACCTTTCAACGAGCCGTTTAAAGATTGCCCACATTTGTCAGCCCACCAGATTCACTATCATTAACCCTGTCTGAATTTATGCCAAGCTGCCACTTTGCTTCAGCTTGCATAAGTACAGTTTGAACTAGTGGCATCAGTTCGCTCATTGAAAATACCTATGCAGCAAGTGGGAGGATCCAATCTGTCAGGTTTTGTCAAGTTGTTTAAGTGCATATTTAGGAGGTGTCTTTTGAGAGTTTATCCATGATTACTAGTAATATGGTTTAGATTCAGATGAAATAAATTATTACTCTAAAAGAAACTCTTTCTTCATTTCTCCCTTTCTCCTTTCACCCTGCCTCCTCCCCTCCTCCTTCTATTCCTCTTTTTTTTATTTTCTTATTTTCTTTTCCTTTCCCTTCTTTCCTTAATCATTCTACATTCCTTCTTTCTTTCTTTTGTTTTTGAAAGCTAGGGATTTGCAAGTTAGACAGAATGTATTTCTAAAGCCTTCCTGATTATAATTCATATGCTCTATCTTTGCTTACTTGCTTGGTTTATTCTTTCCTTTTCCTTCATGTTTTTCTCTTCTTTTCTTTTTTTTCTCGTATTCACTCTGTCTTCCATTTTCTCTCTCCTCCAATGATAAAGCAAAGATATAATAGCCAACAGGAGAATAAATTTGTTATCCTAATATATTTACAGTGTCATGTTAATCGTATGGGGGTGGAGTTTTGTCTACTGTTTCAATCTATTTGCGCTGCTATAACAAAATGCCGTACAATGGGCAGCTTATAAGGAACAGAAATTATTTTTCAATTTTGGAGGCTGGGTGAGCCCAAGATCAAGGTGCTGGCTGATTCAGTGTGTGGTGAGGGCCCATTTTTTGGTTCACAGAAGGCTGTCTTTTCATCATAACTTCACATGGTAGAAGAGACAAGTTTTCTCTGGGATTTCTTTTATAAGGGTACTGATTCTATTCATGAGAGTTCTGCCCCTGTGTCTGAATCACTTCTCAAAGGCACTCTCTCTTAAAACTTTCACGTTAAAAGTTAGAATTTCAAAATATGAATTTGGGGGTAAAACACAAACATTTGGACCATGGAACTTACCAAAGATAAAATGTACAATAAATTTTTATTAGTTTTACCTTCTTCCCAGCACCTTATCTTAAATTCAACAAACTTAAGCTTTCCAAAAGTCCCTAAAGAAAATTATTTTACTAGGAACAAAGTGATTAATTCTTCAGGACTTTCATTTGGGTATCATTTCTTTAATGAAAAAAAAAAAAAGGAGGAGGAAGTGAAGGTGGAGGGTGGTAAGAAGGAGATCATAAAGACCTGCACAGTGGTGTGATTATTAGGGTCACAATAACCTGAATATAGGTGTTGTCAATCAGCTGAATAGTATGTAATCAAAGAAGTCTGATTACAAGAAGACGGTTTTGCCTACCCACTCAATAAGATGAACCTCTTTCCCCTAACTAGTATCTAGATTTCCGATTATTTTGTTTTTCCTCTGATCTATGTATTCAAATGGGCTCATTGATATCAAGAGCTCAAGTTAAGTCTCACTCCACTTGGATTTGTTAGCAAAACATATGAACTGGTGCTTAAATACCACATAATTCTGAGACATTATGAAGATTACAGGATCTTAATGGGGAGAAGCAGCAGCCTTAATAGAAGATCTTCATTCCCTCCTGATAATATTCCTCCAAATATCATAAGATCTTTATTGTTGAAGATATTTGTGTTTTCTTTCTGTTTTTACTAGCATCAAGAAAAAAAATTGTATCTCAGAGATTATTGAGAATTCCAACGTTTTTCTCTACTGAATCCCCCAAACAAACATACAAGCAAAAAAGCCTACCACATAGTAGACATTCAATAAATATTTCTTGAATAAATAAATACATTAAAGATTGCCAGTCAACTTCTTAAATATTTTAACATCCCTTGATATGCTGAAAAGGACACTGAACTTCCCCTTCGTTCACAGTCCTGAAATTCTGAGTAACTTGACTAGTATAGTAGCTCAGTTATTATGATATGTCCAATATTATAAAATAATAATAAAATTATATTTCAGAAGGCAATATACTTAATATTACATTAATTATCAAAAATATTTTAGAAAAATAAACCTGAAAATTAAGTAATCTATATGTCTACCTTTTAAGATATCCTGTAATATACACATAATTTATGTTTTCAAACAAAAAATGAAATAAGCTATACACTGTAGAGAAAAAATTTAATTGAAGCATAACTTTTTTGTTAAGTGTAAATATGGTTATCCTAAATTTTGAGGGAGTCTGAGTTCATTTACCTTAAGGAATTTGAATCTGAAAAATGCCAGATGCTGATTATTCTGCATTATGAACTGAATTGCTGAATGGAAGATGTCAAACAAAATATTATGGCCATATAAAGAAAATTGGTACATAATTTTAAATTGGTACATAAAATTGGTACGCATAGTTTATTATAAAACACAAAAGAGTATGCAGTTGCTCTGGTTTATAATTTAATAACTTACTAGAGCTTTACTTGTCAAGTTTCTTCTACTTTCAAGAGAAAGAAAATGTCTAATGGGATGAAAATGAGATAACGGAAATGTTTTATTACTGTACTGTAAAATACAGTATCCACTAGCCACAGATGCTTACTGAGTGAATATTTGGGTTGTGACTGGTATAAGTGAAGACGTAAATTTTATGTTTTATTTACTTTTAATTACATTTAAATAGCTGCATGTGGCTACTAGTTACCATACTACAAAGTGTAGTTCTAGAACACATCAGGTAGCAGAGCATTTGATAATTAAGAACAAATAAAAACAAACCATAAAAGCCTTCTTTCTAGATAGTAGAGACATTTTCAAAGAACTAATGGGAACTCCTTTCAATACTTCATTTAGTACATTACCTAGTGCTTTGTTAGTTTGCAAAATTTCAATCTTAGAAATAGATATTCGAGTTCATGGAAGTTTCCTAAGTGCTCACTAAGATAATAGGCAAGAGTCACATTCATACTTATAATTGTAGAAATGACAAAATTTGTTTTAAATAAACAGGAACACAAGTTAATGTCTCAAGATAAGTAAAAACAGTTTGTCATAATAAATGAAAATATGAATACCTTGCTAACCCCAGTGTCCTTAAATAATTCGTTCTTCAGGTACAGAAATAATCATCATGAATGATAACCAAAACTCGTCAAAAATATACTTACATTACTGGAAAACATACTTACATGGGTAGGATATTATAAAGACTTATACCTTAAATGGTAAAATGTAAAAAATGCTTACATACAAATGAGATACATTTATTTTATTATATAAAGTTTCACTTATATATGCCCTCCTCTTTTTGATGCTGGTTAATGTGACACTTCATTCATTCATTTACGTATTAATATATTTAATAAATATTTGTAGTTGGCCTAGTGTTTGTCAGTGACTGTGACAGATCTTGGGATTTGAAGATGAAAGACACTCTGTTCTACTACAAGAGAGCTTAGAGTTTACTGGCAATTCTTGCAAGAAGACGGATATTATAGCTAGGGAATTAAGTGCTGCCATAAAAATAAGCAAACATAGTTCTGGAGACACAAAAGAAGGTCAGACCGAAAATGAAGAGTCAAAACCAGTGGATAGCCCCTTCAGGACAGAAGCCATTTTTATATATTGTCATGTTCACAGTTCTGTGCAATTGCTTATACGTAACTCTACTGTTATTATCTTACAAGGAATTGACCTCTGGGGAAACTTGAAGGAATATCAAGATTTAGATGCGTGTACTAAAACTTAGGAAGGGCATGCTAGTCAGAGGGTAGAGCTGTGCAAAGCATAGACACCAATTGCCAAGAGTATTGAAGAAATTTACTTAAAACTGGACCAAAACAAAGGAAAGTGAAGGAGATGAAGCAGAGCAGTTAGGGTTCGAATCAAGGCAGGGTTTCTGTAAGGAGTTTGGATTTTATTATGACTCCTATCTGTAACCATTGAAGGACTTCAAGTTGCTGACTAATTTTCTTAAGACTGATTTATTTCCCTCAGGCCTCGAGTTCATAATGATTTGCATGGCTGCTGTAATAATATTCTGGGAACTGTATAAATTCAAGTTCATAGATGTTAATGAGTAATATTCCTATTAAGGATGGCACTATGAAAAGTATGTGTATCTGATTGACAATTACATTAAAATGACTTATTGTTGAATAATAAAACATGATTTAATGTGGAATAGAAGCGGAGAGAAAAGTTAACATAAGCCTATGAAGGATTTAGAGATCAAACGGAAGCATATTGAAGTCTCTTCACACTAAGTAGTGTCTAACTCTTTAATGATTGGTGTTAAAAGACAAATTTGTAACGTATGAATATGAGATTATATTTTCCTTTTAAAAAGCAAACAAGATACAATAAAATAAAATATAAAAAGTCAAAGTTCACCAGAAGAATCCATTATTTGTAAGATCATATTCTCACAAAATTGTCAAACAGATGAAAATATACAAATTTACACATATCCATACATAGAGACAGATAAAAAGTAAGAATAATAAGTATTTTCTCAGTACTTTTTGTTTTCAGTTTTGGGGATGGATATGGTTATCTTGTTATTTTTACTATTCCACGATATTTTAGTAGGCTAAATGTAATATAATGTAGTACAACTTCTCAGTCTGAAAGTAAATATTAATTACTTTTTATTCAGAACAATCTTTTCTCAGATAATGTATAAGCATATCTTATTTATGGTTGCACTCATCAACATCCTTCAAGATAAGTAGCTGCAGTTTTCAGATAAGATATGAACTATGTAGCAATCATTACATTTTAAAAAATTTACTGTTATCCATATAATGCTGATATTGTTGGCAAGCTAAATTAAAATACTGAATTAATTCTGCACTTTTAGCATCAAAATGGCATTATCTAGTTCAGAATGCCTCTTGCTGAGGAATTTTAATGTCTATTAGTGTTAAGTTACAAGGGATACTTATGGGAACATTCAAGAATTTAAAGTAATTGACTTTAAAGTAATAGGATGCTTTGAGTATCCTCCCATATGCCAGTAAACAAAAATTCATTGAAAAACAAAGCAGACAACTATTTTCACGTTGTATTAATACATTGCTTTTTCAAGAAGCAATGTTGACTCATGGAAAACAAAAACAAATAGGTATTAAGTCAGTTGTTTTAGATTTCTTGAAATGAAAAGTAACTTATAGAATTTAATAAATCTAATAGAAGTTTCTCATTGGAGGAGAAAAAAATGCAGAGCATCAAAGGCTTTGTTGTTGTTGTTGTTGTTGTTGTTGTTGTTTGTTTGTTTGTTTTGAGACACAGTTTCACTCTGTCCCCCAGGCTGGAGTGTAGTGGTGTGATCTCGGTTCACTACAACCTCTGACTCCGGATTCAAGCAATTCTCCTGCCTCAGCCTCCTAAATAGTTGGGATTACTAGTGTGAGCCACCATGCCTGGCTAATTTTTGTATTTTTAATAGAGATGGGGTTTCACCATATTGGCCAGGTTGGTCTCGAACTCCTGACTTCAAGCGATCTGCCCGTCTCCGCCTCCCAAACTGCTGGGATTACAGGAGTGACTTTTACACTTCAAACTACTGTGATAAGAATCATCTGCCCCTAGATTTAGGGGCAGAACTGAGATGGAAAATTTAAAAGGTAATATAATGTAACTTCAATCTGAAAGAGTAAAGCTAAGAAAACAAATTATATACAGAGAGAATGAGTAGTTGATAAGTTGATGAGATCAAAATGGGAAAGATCATAACAAAATTCCTAAAGCATAGGCTTGAAAGGTTACTTGAGCGGCTCCTGCAAACAGGCCTCAGTTATTTATTACGTTGTCTTGAATAGGATTGGGACAGGTGATTATAAAAATGTCACATCTGTAATCATTTGGATATTATGTCTTAAATTCAGGTGAACATGAGACTGTACATGTATATCTGGTATCAGTAGAAAATTGCAATTAAAAAACAAGGAGTATAAAGTAAACAAAGTGAGAGCACATTGGTTGAAAATGTCAACTTATAAAGAACCTTTAATTGAAAACAATAAAAAATAAAAAGACCAACAATAGACACCAGAAGGAATAGTTGGAGTAAAAACAAAAAATAAATAAATAAATAAATAAAAAATTGGTGAGAGACCTACATCACAAAAGCAAGAGACAGTAAAGTGTGAAGCTGCAAAAAGGTCTAAATCTCGATGAAGGAGCAAAATCCTTACCTATAATTTGTTGTGCTGGTTGAAGAATTAGATTCACTGGGCAGAGAATTTTTATCTTTTGAGATGGCACATAAAGATGATTGGAAGTAAGTTAGTGAGTGGGAGAGGGTCACATCTTAAATGAGGGGTTACTCCAGTGAGTAACTGGAGAAACAATTTAAAGCAAGGAAACTCACATGCTGAAGGCTGTCTTTATAGTGATTGCATATAGATAATAACAAGATCTGATTATTAATGAGAGTAACCAGAAGGGTTATATAAAAAAGAGTTGTGTTGAATAATATCAGTTTTATGGAATCCCAATCCTTTCTGTAATAAAAATACACAAAATTTAAGCATCTGTTTAGAATAAGCTTCCATTAATCTTTAAGTATTTCTCTGCAAGTATGTTTTGTGAGTACACAGGAAGGACAAAATGCTTACTAGCAAAGTTGCATTGGACCTGTGCCTAGATGAATGATAGGATACTGACAGTGAAAAATAAGGGAGAAATATATTTCAAATGTGGGAAAAAACATAGCAGTGGAATATTGATGATATTTTGGAGGGGAAGCATATTGAAATAGCTCAATGCAGAAATTCCCTAAGAAACTATTTTGTCATATCATCCAAGAAAGGCTCTAGGTGTGATATAATACATCCATTTACAAATGAGTAACTGAGACCTCTGACTGTCTATATTTTTCTCTCATGCCCCGCTCAAGCATTAGAATAGTGATAGCCTTTAAGTAGGTAAAAAATAAATGTTAGACTGATTAAATAAAATATTTGTGTACACACATGATAAACAGTTTAGGCTACCCAAGAATAAACATGTGTCCATACTCCGGAGCATGTCTGGTGACTATCACACATTTGCACAATATTAAGTCCTATTGGGCAATTAGTCTCCTTTCTGAAACATTCAAAATAAATGAAAAAATGGGATTAACAATTGACTGATTTTATTGTTTTAATTTACTGTAAAAAAACACATTGCCTTATAAATAGCCAGAGATGCATAATGAGGAATACTTTTTCCCCTGAGTTGTATAACCAACAGAGATTTTAAATTGTATATGTTCTAAAAATTAGCATATCCAAACATATTTAAGTTAATGAGTTTATTCAAACACATTTTAACAGAATATATTATTACAACCTAATATTGAAATGAAATATAATTGCATAGAGGACTTATAAAAGAAGACATATATTAACGTTATATTGTTCTGAGGAAGTATTTCCAGTCAATGACATTCTGGTTCAAAAGTCCACAATTGCTATCTTTATTGTCCAGGAGAGCATTTTGCAAGCCTGAAAATGCCATGAATTTTGTTATACCTCAGTTAAGTTATTTACTTAAATATGATAAGTAAGAAACTACATTTCAAGCAAAAAGTAACATTATTATTAAGTATTCTTAGGTTAGTATTAGTGTGCTTAATGCGCAATAATATTGTACTTTTTATTAAGCACAATGAAAACTGAAGTTCAGTAATATTTCAGGCTAAGACATGGCTTTAAAAAGTAAAATAATATGCAAAAATACATAATACCTAAATACAATACATAAAACACAAACAGGACAATAAAATCATTCAGGTCTGCATCTACTTAATTTTCAGACTAACATCAGAACTTTAAAATGTATAATTTTTAGGGAAAACGAGAATTTTAATTGATATTTTAATAATTATTTGCCTAATTTTAAAATGATGGCCTATGTATAAATAGATCCACATGCTACATTTAGGCTACCTAATGCATGAATATATAATGTATGTATGTTTTTGTAAGGAGTCCCTTGGATCAACAGTTTCATCATCAAATAACAATTTGGTCACTGCAAAAATGAGTGTCTACTAATCATCCTTTCTCCATATTGCAAGTGGCAACTAAGGTCATTTCCTCAGTGGAAACTGCTATGCTTTATTTATTTGACATTAATATTATTAGCTCCACTAAAACTTGTAAAATGATCTAATCAATACAAATGCTGTTTATGGTATTCTGATAATGATTCATAGTCTCAAATTTTATTCTGGCAAATATTTTAAATGTATAAAACCCTTTATTTTCAGAAAAGAAAACTACGCCTAAGATAATTGTTTTTTGTGGGAGTTTGATATCTGCATTTTTATTTAGTCTTCTAATCTGCAACTCAATATATTTCAAGTATATTTCAAATATATTTTATTTTATTATGTTCAATAAAATGAGTATCTTCTGCCTCACCAAATACAGTAAAAGTTAGGATCTTATTGTAAATTTTTTAATATCTACATTTATATGTATTTTATCTTGAGCATTGCCAACAAATATCTTTATTATATAATGTTTTTTAAAAATAGCTTTGTTGCTAGGCAAGATTCAGAGGATCGTGGCGGATGGGAGGCAGGACTAGATTGTAGCTCTGCACATAGCAGCATACTGAGGCTTGCATTGTGAATTTTAGCTCCAGGTCAACTGCAAGAACAAACCAGCAATCCCAAGAAGATCCACAGACCCTGTGAAGGAAGCAGACTGCTCCTGCAAGACCTGTGAGACACCCCAAATACTGTGAGTGCCCCAACTGCAAAAGTGGAAAAGGGAGACCCTTCTCTCATAAACACAGCCCCACTGGAGAAGCTGAAGGTCTGTTTGTGGGAGAAGTTTCTTTGCTGAGAGCTCCACCTGTTGGCAGGAGGCCAAGCAGCACAAAAATAGAGCATTAAACCAGCAAATCTAATGACCCTCACGGAGTCCAGTGTACCCTCTGCCACCTCCACTGGAACAGGCACTGGTATCCACAGCTGAGAGACCCACAGACGGTTCACATCACTGGACTCTGGGCAGACAAACCCAGTACCAACTCTAAGGTGGGTAGACTCACTGGTTTGCTAGACCTAGAAGAGAGACAACAATCAATGCAGCTCAGCTCACAAGAAGCCATATGCAGGAAATGGGGGCGAGTACTACATCAAGGGAACACCCCATGGGACAAAAGAATCTGAACAACAGCCTTCAGCCCTAGACCTCCCCTCTGACAGAGCTTACCCAAATGAGAAGGGAAACCAATCTTGGTAATATGACAAAACAAGGCTCTTCAACACCCCCCAAAATCACTCTAGTTCACCAGCAATGGATATGAACCAGAATAAATCCCTGATTTATTTGAAAAAGAATTAAGGAGGTTAGTTATTAAGCTAGTCAAGGAGGGACCAGAAAAAGGCTAAGCCCAATGCAAGGAAATCCAAAAAATGATACAAGAAGTGAAGGGAGAAATATTCATAGAAATAGATAGCCTAAAGGAAAAAAAATACGATTTCAGGAAACACTTTTAGGAATGTGAAACACCCTGGAAAGTCTCAGAAATAGAATTGAACAAGTAGGAGAAAGAAATTCAGAACTCAATGACGACAAGGTCATTGAATTAACCCAATCCAACAAAGACAAAGAAAAAAGAATAAGAAAACATGAACAAATCCTCCAAGAAGTCTGGGTTTATGTTAAATGAACAAACTTAAGAATAAGTGGTGTACCTGAGGAAGAAGAGAATTTCAAAAGCCTGGAAAATATATTTGGGGGAATAATTGAGGAAAACTTCCCTGGCCTTGTGAGAGACCTAGACATCCAAGAAGCACAAAAAAGATCTGAGAAATTTTTTGCAAAAAGATCTTCTCCTAGGCATATTGTCATCAGGTTATTCAAAGTTAAGATGAGGGAAAAAATCGTAAGAACTGTGAGACAGAAGCACCAGATAAACTAAAAAGGAAAACCTATCAGATTAACAGCAGATTTCTCAGCAGAAACTCTACAAGCCAGAAGGGATTGGGGACCTATCTTCAGCTTCCTCAATATACCAGATTTTATAAACAAATGATTTTACTCTATGAAACTGATACTTGTAACAGCCTTCTTCCATATTTATGGTTAAATTAGATTTTTAAACTGAGTGCAAATACAGGAGTTCTTTAATCAAAAACTTTCTGGATAACTTGATACATTCATATCACGGTTGTTGAAGTTATCTGTTTAGTACCTTTATTGGCAATTATAAAAATTGTCTGCAGTGATTCATTTGGTAAGTCCTCACATCCTCATCTATTCAACTTTCAACGTCTAAACACTTTAAACAGTACTACCTACAATATCTTTCTCTCTACCCTACTTTACTTTTCTTCAAAATATCATTACGTATTGCCTGCTCCCTGGCAAGAAAACTTGGTGTCCACAAGGACAGGGGATCAACGTTGCATGTTTTTTTGATTTCTATTACCAAGAACAATGTGTGGTCTGAGTAAACTCTTAAGGCCTTAATGTTTTTGCTAAGGGAATGAATCAAGTAAAGAAGAAATAATAAATTAATAAACTAGACTTAGTAAACAAAAATATAAATATATTTACTTACTAATCTGTATTTTCATGAAGCCATACTATTATATCGTATAATGTAAGAAGATACCATGAACTAACCTTTTTCTGAATATCTATTAAATTTCTACACTATAGTTTCATTGGATAAAAATTAAAAAACAATTTTCCCTATATTCATTGCACAATTTCCCTGATACATATGTGTGTGTGTGTGTGTGTGTGTGTGTGTGGGTATGTGTGTGTGTATATATATATATTCATATCCATAAAATATGTGGCCAGGCATGGTGGCTCACACCTGTAATCCCATCACTTTGAGATGCTGAGGTGAATGGATCACAAGTTCAGGAGTTCAAGACGAGCCTGGCCAAAATGGTGAAACCCTGTCTCTACCAAAAATACAAAAATTAGCCAGGCATGGTGGCGTGTGTCTGTAGTTCCAGCTACTTGGGAAGTTGAGGCAGGAGAATTGCTTGAACCGGGGAGGCAGAGGTTGCAGTGAGCCAAGACTGCACCACTGCACTCCAGTCTGGGCAACACAGTGAGACTCTGTCTCAAAAAAAACAATATATATATACATTCGTTGTTTTGTCAGGAGAGAGATTTTCTATATTGCCAACATTATTTAATAGTCTGTTTATTTAAAATAATTAAAACAAAATGCAAACTATAAAAGGTATATTGTGTAGTTTTTTGGATTCACTATTAACAATAGCTGAAGTTACAACCAAAAAGTCTTTATTGCATTTTCAAACTGTTAGGTATGCCCATGAAATTGAATAATTCTGAATGCAATATAATTCTTAGGCCTTCAGGGCTATCAGTAGTTTTCACCAAAGTAAGTAAATGAAACGTTTTCCTTAAACACATAATATAGATGATTAATAATATAATTTCAAGTTTATAAAAGGAAAGTCCCAGCCAGTTTAAATTTCAACTCTGTTCTCAAATTTGGCAAGCAGTTAATCTCCAAAGTTCTGAAAAAATAACACACTAAAATGTAAAACTTTGTTTGGGTTTGCTATGCTAAATTTGTGAGATCACCTATTAGTTTGTAAGTACATAAATTACTTTCAGGTTATATGTTAGTGACTTCTAAATCTATATCTGCATTCTAAAATCAATCAGGTTAGTCATTTAATCTCATTATCAGCTTGTAAACATAAACTTTCCTTTCTTCTTGGGAATGCTAGTGTCCATTGAAGAAGAAAAATAATATATATGTTTCCAATTACCTAGCTGAACCAATGATGATTTTTTAAATTATTTTATTTTTTAATAGAATATTTTAATGTTAATGTTCTCACAGATGTAATCTAGTCACTTAAGTAAATTGAAATTGTATATGACACCACAGTTTTTCAAATTTACCAGATTCATTGTTTTGTTTGGATGCAGACCCAAATTAAATAATATTTCCCTGAGCACTATAAGTACTATTGTGGAAATATAGGTTTAAAGCTTGAAACCATGAAAAAGTTAAGTTACATAAGTTATTCATTTTGTGCTAATTTTATGGTCATCAAACACTTTCTGCTTTCCATAGACATATGCCATTCACAACCATGTTTTTCATGCAAGTAGGGCTTTCCAGGTCCTCAGGAAACTTACATTTGTTATTGCTAGATAATAAATCCGTGTTCCAATTGTATATAGTTTGACGGTAAGGCACAGATTCACTCCCACATCTAAAGAATTAAGATTGATCCGAGTAAACATATCAGGATAATAATTTCTTTTGAAGTGTTTTAGGAAATATTTACATATTTCTAATTTATCTACATTATATTTGGCTAAGAGAGTTTAAATATCAGAAGTTGCAACAATATATTTGTCAATATCTTCTAAGCATTTTAGTTTTCATTACACCTGCCTTTATATCTTTCTTCTTCCTTCTTTCCCCCTTCCTTCCTTTCACCCTTCCTTTTTCCCTTTCTCCCTTCCTTCTTTTCTCCTTTTGTCCCTTATTCTCTTTCTTCCTCCTTCCCTTCTTTCCTTCCCTTCTTCCAAAAAGAGTTGTCAAGTAGTTAACTTAGAAATAGTAAAAGGAACATTGTGCACTCTTACAACTAGAATACACAAGTGTTACATATGTTCCAAATTTTTGCTTTTATATTGGTCATCACATTAGACCCTTATTCATCTATATTTTCATGAAGCCATACTATTAGATCATATAATGTGGGAACATACAATGAACCAATCTTTTTTAAATATCTATTAAATTTCTACACTATAGTTTCATTGGATAAAAATTAAAAACAATATTCCCTATGTTCATTGCACAATTTCCTTGAAATTCCACGCTAACCTTTAGCTCAAATATGAAAAGGAATTGAATGTATTATAATGATTTATTATATTTTGCTTAATTTTATGTTATTTAAATCAATAAGTGAAGTACAATGAGGGTAAGTAGAATATGCGATATTTAAGAGTTTGGTAGCAAACTATTATAAAATGGATAATAGTAGCTGTCTAACCAGTTTTAAATATAAGGGTTCAGATATATCACTCTGATAAAACTTTATATATCACATTCAAGAAAGAGAAACCAAATACTAAATCACTTGTAACTCTGAGATAATATCCTAATATGCTTTTACTCCTCAAATTATACAAAACAGTTCTGGATGAAACCAATGAGTGTATGCATACAATCCAGTCAAGTGTTCATAAAGCTGGTGCTGATTTATTATTTTGAAAATAATTCATCTATTTTGATAGTCATTCATCTTTTAGATTGTCTGTATTTTTATAATTTTATTTGTTTACAAACATTAATGAAGAAAATAAACATAAACATAAGGCAAGCAAAGTTCTTCCATAGGGTAGCTTCAAGTAAAGTGTGGGAAGTTATAATACTAGCTAAATAAAGTTTTTATTTCAACTTTATGGTTATCAAACCTATTCAGTAAATATCTTGAAATTTAAAAAAAGATACTGATAATCTTCAGAATATTTATATCTACATTATTATACAGTATATGTTACACATATAACTATATATAGCCTCTGTATGAATTTATACATAATACAGAGAGATGCTTTTTATTTATATTTGTATCAACTCTATGATGTTAGCAGAATATTTCTTAGCCTCAATTCATAGATAAAATGGTGATACAGAAATTAAATGCCTTGTCCATGCTGCTATCTCTGCTAATTTTTAGCACTGTAGTCAATAACACACCTTCTGATTCCTTGTCTATTATTTTTCCCTGTTTAAAAACTGGAACTATAATAATAAAGTAATCTTTACATTTTATAATGACTACATGTTCATGGGTCAATAATCACTATTAAAGAACCTCTGAATACAAAACTACAACTTCCTGTAATGGTTCCAATAGAACTTTTGGTTATAGAGTCAATACACTCCCTCTGAATAAACTACCCACTCTACATAGGAGGTAAGTGTGTGAGGGAAAAGTGACTGTAATAGCGTCTGCTAGTCTTTACTTCCAGCCGTCATTTTGTAACACCAATTTAATGAGATCTTATAAAATCTCCAGATATTAAAACTTCACATGGCTATTACTATAAATTTCTATAGTATATTTATAGTATATTTTAAACTGCAGCAACTTAAGCTATCCCTTTTTTAACTAATTATATAATAAAATATTAAACTTGAAATCTTAATTTTTCCTAACATACAAAAATGAAACTATTTCTAAATAACAACTTCTTTTGACAATATTAACCCCCTTCATCCTCACTCAAAGAAATATAGCTGCCTTTTGAGGAACGGCCTCCTAAATTCTTGGATTCGCCTGCTCAGTCGTACACTTCAATTGAAGAAAAATTTCCTCTCTGGCAGATGGCAAAGAATTATCCTATATTTGCAATAGGGCTCTCAATACCATAGCTTCATCATTTGTAAAATAAGCAGGTTTTATGTCTAATGTTCAAGCTCCTTCAATTCTAAAGAGTCTATCAAATTTATATTGGTTCTCTGTAAGGATTACATGATATTTCTCATAACAGGTGGCCTAGCCCTTGTTGAAAATAGTTTTATTCATTTTGGAGACTTTTAAGAAACCCCACAACTTATTCTTAAGAGAAGGTATTTAATTTAAAAAAAAGAAAAAAAAAAAACTGGTCATACAGCTGAAGAGAGAGCCAAACAGGGGTCTTTGCGATGACCCAGAAACTAGCAACAATAGGACATCTACCACTCCTAGGACAGGAGAAGCAACGGAAAGGACACTATGGCAGGCGCTCAGGACCTGGCCATCTGTGATAAATTGGAACCAAGCCAGGTCTGCTGTGATGGAGCTAAGGGTGAAGTGGGTGGCAGGAAGGAAGCCAAAGAAGAGGCCCAGCTATTCCCAGAGTTGTTTTCAAAAGCAGAGCTTTAAAAACTTATAGATTAGAAGGTGAGGGTGGAGGGCTTATCTTCTAGGAATTTTCCAGATAGCATCCTTTTATCAGACAAAGAAAATTCTTGGGCAGTGTTTATCTGGCAATTCCATACAAGGAGAAAGGGAACTTCCAAAGTGGTGGAAAAGATTTCTGGAGGTAATGGGTTGCTGTAAATCATGGAAATAAAAATATTTCAAGAAGGAAAACACTGATTAAGGGTGGTACAGCTTCTGAAGTTATTCTTCCTTCCCAGGCACCCATTTGGACTTCATAAGTGCCAATATTAAATCTACCTCGTTCTTTATTCTATGTAGATAAACACAAATCTATATCCTTCCTGAGCTCTGGTCCTCTTTTCAACCTTTTAAGAGACTGAGATATATTTTTACATTAATTCTCGTATTCTATCCTCTTCCTCCTAAATCATTTACTATTCATTGTGAAATTTCAAGTCATCCTTGAATACTCCTCCTCCCTCAGGCCTTTCATTAACAAATTATATAATTTTTACTCCTACCTATTTAGGCCTGTCGTTATTTACTTTATCATCTGGATGTTTGTAAGAAAATTCTGTTTGAACATGCTGTTTACACATTTTCCATCTTCCGATTATATTGCTTTCAGATACTTTTCCAAAGCCCAGTATTAGTATTTTCAATGTTCAGCAAAATCAATAGTTTTTGATTACCAATGTTCAAAAATATAGCATCAAATATTTCAAACATTTTGACTAAATTTCTTTCCCATGACTTGAGCTTCAACTATACCTGACTGTATTTCCCTAAAACTGTCTCTTCCCTAGACTCAAACTCTTTTGAAGCTTAAAATGCCATTTTTATACAAATAATTAAATTTTCCCTTCCTTATCATAGTTCTGTAAGTTCTTCCAAAGAGAGTACTTTTCCTATACTTTGATTTTATAAATCTTTTAAAATTCATTTGGTTATAATCTATTTTTATATTACTGTAATGTAGGTAGAATAGTTTACTGATACTACTGTGTCCGGAATTGGTGGGTTCTTGGTTTCGCTGACTTCAAGAATGAAGTCGCGGACCCTCTCCATGAGTGTTACAGTTCTTAAAGATGGTGTGTCTAGAGTTTGTTCCTTCAGATGTTCAGATGTGTCCAGTTTCTTCCTTCTGGTGGGTTCGTGGTCTCACTGACTTCAGGAGTGAAGTTGCAGACCTTCACCGTGACTGTTACAGCTGCTGGCCTGGGTGCTAAGCCCCCAGTGCCCCAGGACTGTGGCACTGGCCGGCCTCCCCAAGTGCGGGGCCCCCCAAGCCCACGCCCACCTGGAACTCGCGCTGGCCCCCCAAGCGCAGCATGCAGCCCCAGTTCCCGCCCGTGCCTCTCCTTCCACACCTCCCTGCAAGCAGAGGGAGCCGGCTCAGGCCTCTGCCAGCCCAGAGAGGGGCTTCCAGAGTGCCATGGTGGGCTGAAGGGCTCCTCAAGCGCCACCAGAGTGGACGCAGAGGCCTAAGAGGTGCCAAGAGCGAGGGCTGCTAGCATGTTGTCACCTTTCACTACCACATAGTAAGCTTCTGTAAAGTATTAAATATGTTTTTTTTTTGTTCTTGTTTGAATCCACTACTGTAGTCATCAAATACCTTGAATTTCACTGGCATTTGATACATGTATGTTAAATACTCTTTTGCTAAATGTTTAAGGTACCTTTGCTCCCTTGCTTGATATGAAAAACAGGGGCACTCTGCATGGAATACATTGAAGAAAGTGCAGATATGAATAAATTTTTGTAAATTGAATCAAATCTTAATGTGGAAGCTTATCATTTCAAAGATGCATTTATCTTTATTTCCTAAATCGCTAAAACTGTTAAAATTTCAGTGTAAAGTTTTCTGCTTCAAGTTTTCTGCCAAGTATTATAAATACTCTTCCAAGTATATAACAAGTAGTTACATTAATTATGGATAACTCCACAAAAATGTGATTGCAAATATTTTAATGCATTTACATTTGTGAAGTGGTGACTATATACTATAAATAATCCCTTTCTAATAAAAATTTTATATACTTCCTAAATTTTTCCAAATACATGCTGTGTCCATATCCTAACTCTGAGACTAATTTGAAAATGCATCAGAGAAAAAATTATTATTTATTTGCTCTCATTGGCAGCTCATTTACAATTGCTTTTGTAACTTAAAATTGATTACAGGAACACTATAATTAAACTACACAATTACGGTCTCTGGGATACAGAGAGTTGCTAATATAAAGTGGTATGTACAGTTAAAATGGCATTAAATAACTTGTTCTCTTGAAGAACATGTATATAATAATAAGATCAATGTCATTTTAACTGTAAACACTACTATGTGTATAAAAATTAGCCAAAATTATTTTTCAGAAAACATTGTTCATCACACTGTTGATTTTTGTGAAAGCTTACTAGTAAAAACTACCCAAAAAAAGCTATTCTGTTCCTCCAATACATAAAATACTTAGATATTTTATATTCCATTATAAAAATATAAACAAAACAACTTTCAGAGAGATCATGAGATTAGTATCAAAATTGAATATCACCCCATTTGAGAATTTTAGACATACATTCTTAGATCATTTTACCTAGATGCAATGACAAGAACTGCCAGTGCCACTGTCCTGTTTCTGTGTGTGTCTGATGTGACTGATTTGTTACCTGAAGTTTCTTCCACCCAGTGTACACCTGTATTCTATACTTGGTATGGCCACCATTGCAATTTCAGTGATCAATTGCTGCTTTAGAATCAGCTTCTTTGCCTCGCAGACTGAATGATTCATGGGCTCCAAAAGAATCATCCCACTTGAGATGACCATATGACAGCATGATATGTCTGCTTCTGCCATTTCCCAGAGTTGATGCTGATGGGTATAAATCAATATTTCGTTTCAGCATTTATCTACAGCATATTTTTCTTCCCTGCCTGATTTTATTCTGCCCTAAGTCTCCACACAGTTTTACTATCATCTATTCTCTTCCAGTCTCCAGCTCAATAAAACTGAGTTGCCAGGAGTCTATCTGCAGTATTAAGACATTGCATGGCATACATACATGCACCAATGCAACCTCCTAAATTTCCTGTGCCTAAGATTTATTCTTGTATGATTTTATAGATTTAGAATTATATTAATCTTTAGCCAATATCCAAAGACATCCTACAAGTAATAATACATGCCTAATAACAAAATAGCACTAAAATGGATGTATGAAATTGTAATTTAAGATAATTATAACAGGAGATTAACTGATTTTAGATTTATATGTATATATTTTTAATGTTAAAAATCACTTCCACAAAGTAAATGCTTATTCTGTCCAAAACAAAAGAAAAAGGTATTTTGAAAGTTACTGAAATTACATACTATTTGATCAATAATATATATATATATATTCACAGAATCTACTTTTATAACACTGTATTAATATTATACATGTGATGAAAATATTTTAAATAAAACTCCTCTTGAATTTTCAGTAACTATGTATTTCAAAAATGTATCTTTACTGCTATTACTCTAAATTCACTAATTGTCTATGGTGTTAACTTATTATTAAATGTGATTACATGAATGAGATTGCATATTATTAAGGTAGATATGACAAGTAATGGAAGAAATAGAAAATAACCACAAATTAATGGAAAGCATAATTGAAGAAAAGGGTGGAATAATGTAAGTAATAATTCCTTTCAAAAGTTTAATCACTAATTTTTGTATATTTCAAAATAACTAGAAGAAAGATTTGGAATGTTCTTAGCACTAGAAATCATAAATGTTTGAGGTGATTTACATCCCAATTACCCTGATTTGATTGCCACACATTGCATACATGTATCAAAATATAATATATATGCCAGAAATACATGCCATCATTATATATCAATTAAAAATTAACAAAACATTAAATGAAAACCTTCCAATTGTCAATTACTGGGTACACAAAGATAAATAATGCTCTGTAGTATGCTATAGATTTCATACCTGAGTGTGAGATCAGGTCTTCACTTGAAAGTGTCAATACATAGGAGCAGTAACAGAGATGTGTGCAACTTCAAATTTACTTAAGTTCTTAATGATTTGAGAGAGGATGGGAAAGAATCACATAATATAAATAATATCTGAATCAGGTTTTAGTTTGTGTCCATGATGCAGTAGACTGAAGAAACTAAAAAATAAGCACCTGGAATGAATAAAAGCTTGGAGGCACAAAGCAGGATTTTGTGGAACTCTCAAAATTTTATAATTCTGAATCTAAAGTATGAGATACAGAGGGACTGGAGAGATGGAGGTAGACTGCTGAAAATAGGTGGTTGACAAAGGTGAGACATTAAAGCACAAAACACGTTTATGACATTGATATGATCTCTTAAAATTTAGGAATCTCAAACTGCCACTAGTTTGGTGATTCAGCACTTGGAAAAAAGTTTATAGACAGAAATTTGTTGTGATTTGTGTAATCACCAAAAACACTTCTAATCCCAAAGTAGCTTTTTACTTAGCCTCTACATGACAATCCTTCAATATAATCAATAATTTTGTTTATGTTTAAATTGACTTGCATGAAATAACTTTTCTGCTTGAACATTTCTCTTCACAAATTGACAATTTACCAGATATGAATTTGTTTGTTATTTTCTGAAATGCATTTTTCTGGTACATAAAATTCACTTTTACCATTGCTTTTAGTACAATGGATTTCTTCACTACAAATTTCACTGTAGTTTGTTGGAGCACCAAAGACACACTAAAATGAGCTAGAATGTGACAATGTGAATGAGAAATCGTATAATAGGCTACATCCTTAATTTATAGAGCTATAATCTTTCCGGTTACTTGAAGAATTGAAACTCACAATTGAATCTTAAAAATAACATGAAAATATGTTTAGATAAGACATATATAAGGTCTAAATAATTGTATGGAAACTTCCTACTGCAATTAGCATAGTTCATTGAAGATAACTCTGAGTATTTAGACGCTTAGGAAACTATTTTATAACTACTGTGCCTAAAATTCCAAAAAAAAAAAAATCATTATTATTGTCCTTTCTACTTAAAATACAGCTTCGTAAATTATATCACTGCATATATCTTGGTGTTTGTATTAATATTGCTTCAATGTTGCCTTTTTCACATATACACCTTCAGCAAAATATCTGTATTTGCTCATTTTATCTAGTTCTATTTGCAACTTGTGCTTGGTGAAAATGAGGACCAAATATTTATTTACCACCTTGTCTGTTATTTTACCTCAGCATTAATGCCTTGTTACATATTGTTTCCGGAAGTTTCCTATTCCATGGAATGATTAAACTTCACTTTACGTTGCCTTGTAATATATTTAAATCCTTAGGGTACAGTTTCTTAAAGCTTATGATTGGAAAACATTTCCTGAACACACTTTATATCCATTATATATAGGCTACAATAGATTTCCAATAAAGGAGGATAAAGAAACCATTAAGCTCATGTGTGATAAATTTAAAGCAGCTGCACTTATTCTAACTGCAACCCATCACCATTTGTCAAATGTGAATGGTGGGCCAGTGTAAATTGCTTGTTTAGTGCACATTAATTACTGTAACTCTATGCTGAAGATTTTTTAGAATAAGCTTATTTAAAATCCTGTATACATAACAACAAAATCTGTTCACATTGTACAAAGTTTTCTCTGTTTTAAATTGGCATATTTGTCACCATTATGTGTTTTCCAATAAGTGATCATTTACTTCACTTTGTAAACCTTACTTAATTTTTATTAAAAATATCAAAATTGCATTCAAATTGATGAAAATGTTGTTATAAATAATATTTTATGTTATATATGTACCATTCATATATAATCTCCCCAGGCAAATTTAATATTTGTGCTTTACTTTTGATTTCTAAAAAAGTTACTTTAATCAGCACATTCTATGACTTTTGAGAATTATTTGTAAATAATGCAATGGTATAAAACTAACTTTTTAATTCCTCAAATGCTACTGCAATTAGCATATTTTTATGGATGCTCAATCTGAGGGTAAACCAATTAAGCAGACTGCTCCAAATCACAAAACAAATGACTGACACAGCCAGGATTCAAATCAAGTTCTATTGATTTGTGAATTATTATTTTTTAAAATTTTGTCTGTTAACTTGCTTCTTGGAACAGTAAAATGTGACTTAAAATTTGTTCACATCAGCATTAAAGTATCTTCAATCAATATAAGGAATCTAAAATTTTACCATGAATTCCTTGGGTATGTGTAAAGGATTGTTGCTGTGGCATCCTGGTTTAATGCTGGATTTTTCTCTTATAAACTCAAACATCTATTCACCTTCGTTGTAAGAGAATTTGTTACAAAACACTGAGTAAAGATATCATGATGTACCTTTTCGAATTAGAGAGGAGTGAAAGGAAGAAGTGATGAAAGGTTAAAAACAATCAAATCGATGCAGGGAAGGAAAAAAAATTGCTTGAAGTGAGATGTAATTGAATAAAGATGTACTCGCTGTAGATACTGTCAATGCAAGTTATTGCTTTTTGCACAATGTGTGCAATAGCTGCAAAGCCGCATACATATAGTAAATATCAGTTTGACTGAAACAAATTCTATACAAAAACACTTTTAGTCATTCTGGGTTAATCTTCATTTTAGAGGAGCTTTCCAAGTGCTATAGAGCAATTAGAATTTCAGTTTATCTAAATAATAAGGTCTCATCTGTTGCAAAACTGAAAGCCACCAAGTTAAATAAATATAGTACTGTCATGATTTGTTTCATATTAGTTTATTTTTCTGTAAATGTAAAATTTTAGCGACATATTCATTAATGTAATATTTGATATTGTTATATTAAAAGCTTGTCATTTCTATGTTGTAAATATATCTCAATGTAATAACAACATATTTTTGTTTCACCATTTAAGGGAGTACTTAGAAACTCTTACAGGTGATCTAATTTTTCTGCTTACTTTTATATTCACAATGTCTTGTAAAAGTTGATACAGGTTAACTATTCCTTATCTGAAACGCCTGGGAACAGATATGTTCTGGATGTATAACTTTTTTCAAATTTTGGAATCATTGCGTTATATTTGGAATATTTGCCCCTATTGAGCATGCCAAATTCAAAAACATAAAACACAAAATGCTCCAATGAGCATTCCCTTTGTGCATCATGCTGGCACTCAAAGCAGTTTGAATTTTGGAACATTTTGGATTTTCAGATTTAGGATGCTCAACCTGTATTATTCTCTCCATTTTAAGAAGAATAAAAAGAAGAACTGGGATGTCAATAATTATTCCAACATCACATAAGTATAGGTGGTAATAGTGTTATTTGTATCCAGGTTTTATCTAGCTTCAAAGCTTATCTCTGTTCTCCGTTTGCAGTCTTTTAATAGTTATATAAAATTGTTATAAAAGTGTGCAAGTAGTATGCAAATTCTAAGTTAAATCATTTTGAATAATTTATTAGACCAGCAATGTGTTTGAGGTTCTCTAATATACATGTACTCTTTTCTAGAGAATATAGGAAAATATGCATTATTCTTATTTTTGAAGGTTTTTCAATGTAGATGGAAAATTTGGTGGTTAAGAATAAATAAAATAATCTAATATAGATAAGCATGTACATTTCATAGAGATAAATCTGATATTAACTGTCATAAAAATGTGGGAATACCAGGAAAAGCTTTACTAAGCAAAACGCTTTAAAGAAAGGCCATTAATTTCTTAGTCATAAAGAAGATAGTGAGTTTTTCAAAGAAACCTGGTAGGGAAGATTATTATTATGGATAATTGATGAACATGACTGACAAGTAGTAGATGTGAAAGTATGAAGAATGTAAATGCTAAAAATAATTTTAATTTTATATTGTGATGTGTATCCATTAATATATTTTTCAAAGATAGATGATAATGGTTGAAGAATTATTAGGCAGTGTTCAGGAGAAATTGTGCAGGTAGTGCAAACAGAGAGGTTAATTAGGTGTTATGGTTTGAATGTTCGTCTCCTACAAACTTCATGTAAAATCTGATTGCCAGTGTAATAATATTAAGAGGTGGAACTTTTAAGAGGTGAATAGGCCATGAGAGCTTTACCTTCATGGGAGGGATTGGTGCCATTATAAAAGAGCTGGTTCTTTTTTGCCCTCTTTCTTTACCTTTCTTCTCTTCTACAACGTGATGCCTCCCATCATGCTATAATGCAGTAAGAAAGCCCTTGCCAGATACGCAGCATCTTTATATCACCATTTTTTTTTTTTTTTTTTTTTTACTTTTTAAACTTTTATTTTAAGTTCAGGGGTTCAGGGGTACATGTGCAGGATGTGCAGGTTTGTTACATAGGTAAATGTGTCATGAGGGTTTGTTGTACAGGTTATTTCATCACCCAGGTATTAAGCCTAGTATTCATTTGTTATTTTTCCACATCCTCTCCCTCCTTCTATCCTCCATCCTCAAATAGGCCCCAGTGTATGTTGTTTTCCTCTATGTGTCCATGTGTTCTCATCATTGAGCTCCGGCTTATAGGTGAGAACATGTGGTACCCTGTTCTCTGTTCCTGTATCAGTTTGCTAAGAATAATGGCCTCCAACTCCATCCATGCCTCTGCAACGAACATGATCTCATTCTTTTTTTATGACTACATAGTATTCCATGGCATACATGAACCACATTGTCTTTATCCATTCTATCACTGACGGTCATTTGGATTGATTCCATGTCTTTGCTATAGTGAATAGTGCTGCAATAAATATACATACGCTTGTGTCTTTATAATAGAATGGTTTATGTTCTTTTGGGTATATTCCCAGAGAGGGATAACTGGGTTGAATGATATTTCTGACTTTAGGTAATAGAGGAGTCGCCATACTGTCTTCCACAATGATTGAACTAATTTGCACTCCCACCAGCAGTCTAAAAGTATTTCTTTTATGCCACAGCCTCACTAGCACTTGTTATTTATTGACTTTTTAATAATAGCCATTCTGACTGGTTCATGTTTATGCCTTCTGCCCACTTTTTAATGGAGTTGTGTATTAGTCCATTCTCATGCTGCTATGAAAAAATACTCAAGACTGGGTAATTTATAAAGAAAAGAGGCTTAATTGGCTCACAGTTCCACATGGCTAGGAAGGCCTCAGGGAACTTACAATCATGAAAGCAAAGGGGATGAAGGCACTTATGTCACAGGCAACAGGAAGGAGAAGTGCTGAGTGAAGGGAGGAAAGTTTCTTCTAAAAACATTAGATTGCAAGAGAACTCACTCTCTATCATGAGAACAGCATGGGGGAACCACTCCCATGATCTAATCACCTCTCATAAGGTACCTCCCACAACACTGATAATAAAGACATACCCAAGACTGGATAATTTATAAAGAAAGAGGTTTAATTGATTCATGGTTCAGTGTGGCTGGAGAGGCCTTAGGAAAGTTACAATCATGGGAAAGTCACCTCTTCACAAGACAGCAGGAGACAGAATGAGTGCCAGCAGGGGAAATGCCAGATGCTTATAAAGCCATCAAATCTTGTGAGAACTCCCTCAGTATAATAAGAACAGCATGTGGAAACTGCCCTATGATCTAATCACCTCCCCCAAGGTCCATCACCCAACATGTGGGGATTACAATTCAGATTACAATTCAAGATAACATTTTGGATGAACACAGACAAACCATCCCTGGTCTCTTTTGTTCTTACATTTCAGAACACAATCATGCCTTCCCAGCAGTCACCCAAAATCTTAACTAATTCCAGTATTAACTCAAATATCCTGGTCCAAAGTCTTATCTGAGACAAGACAAATCTCCTCTGCCTGTGAGCCTGTAACATCAAAAGCAAGTTAGTTACTTCCTAGATACATTGGGGGTACAGGCACTGGGTAAATACACCCATTCCAAATGGGAGAAATTGGCCGAAACAAAGGAGCTAGAGGACCCATGCAAATTTGAAATTTAATATGAGAGTCATTAGACCTTAAGGTTTTAAAATGATCTCCTTTGACTCCATGTCTCACATCCAGGTCATGTTGATGCAAGAGGTGGCTCCCATAGCCTTGGACAGTTCTGCCCTTGTGGCTTTGAAGGGTACAAGCCCCCTCCCAGATGCTTTCACAGGCTGGTGTTGAGTGTTGGTAGCTTTTCCAGGCACATGGTATAAGCTATCAGTGCATCTACCATTCTGGGGTCTGGAGGATGGTGGCCCCCTTCTCACAGCTCCACTAGTCAGGGTCCCATTGGGGACTCTGTGTGGGGGCTCCAATCCCACATTTTCCTTCTGCACTGCCCTAGCAGAGGTTCTCCATGAGGCTCTGCCCCTACAGAAAACATCTGCCTGGACATCCAGGCATTTCCATACATTCTTGGATATCTAGGCAGAAGTTCCCAAACCTCAGTTATTGGCTTCTGTGCACTCACAGGCTCAACATCACATGGAAGCTGCCAAGGCTTGGGGCTTGCACCCTCTGGAGCCATGGCCTGAGATGTACATTGGCCTCTTTTAGTCACAGTTGGGGCTTAAGCAGCTGGGATGCAGGGCACCATGTCCCAAGGAGGCACAGAGCAGGGCAACCTGGCCCATGAAACCATTTTTCCCTCCTAGGCCTCCAGGCCTGTGATGGGAAGGCCTGCTGTGAAGGTCTCTGATATGTGCTGGAGACATCTTCCTCATTGTCTTGGTGATTAACATTGACCTTCTCATTACTTATGCTAATTTCTGCAGTCAGCTTGAATTTCTTCCCAGAAAATGGGGTTTTCTTTCCAACTCATATTCAGGCTGCAAATTTTCCCAACTTTTATGCTCTGCTCCTCTTGAACACTTTGCCACTTAGAAATTGCTTCCATGAGATATGCTAAATTATCTCTCTCAAGCTCAAAGTTCCACAGATATCTAGGACAGGAAGGAAGAAAGGAGGGAAGGAAGAAAGAAAGGAGGGAAGGAAGAAAGAAAGGGGGCAAGGAAGAAAGAAAGGAAAAAGGGAAGGAAGGAAGGAAACAAAGGAAGGAAGGAAAAGAAAGAGAAAGAACAAAAGGGACAAAACAACAAAGAAAACAGAAATAGAAAAACTGTGGGCCAGGCGTGGTGGCTCAAGCCTGTAATCCCAGCACTTTGGGAGGCTGAGACGGGCGAATCACAAGGTCAGGAGATCGAGACCATCCTGGCTAACATGGTGAAACCCCGTCTCTACTAAAAAATACAAAAAACTAGCTGGGCGAGGTGGCAGGCGCCTGTAGTCCCAGCTACTCGGGAGGCTGAGGTGGGAGAATGGCGTGAACTCGGGAGGCTGAGCTTGCAGTAAGCTGAGATCCGGCCACTGCACTCCAGCCTGGGCGACAGAGCGAGACTCCGTCTCAAAAAAAAAAAAAAAAAAAAAAAAGAAAGAAAAATTGTGAAAAGGATTTAAATGGGAAGGAGAAAATAAAAGTAACATTTACTGTGCATGGGTTTATTTTGAAAAAGAAAAGAACATACAAATGAATTTATGTAAAAGCAAATTGCTTCATTGAATTTTATGGGGCTAGATATGCAGATGCAGGGGTTATTAATGACACATTTATTGTTAGATCGTGGTGAGTTGATGAGAACAATAAAAGTGTACATAGCATAAAACCTCAGAAGACCAGAGATATAAGCTAGAAGTAAATAAATGAACTATATTTTCCCTTGATAAGTGCACATGTGCTTTTAAATATTCTTTTATTTATAAAGGATTTTATTTCTAAAACAAAACTTCCAAGGGTCCTTGAAGTTTACCATATAATGCATTTCTATTTCAGCTCACTGCATTAAACCCTATTGCTAGAAAAGTTTTATAAATGCTTAATTTTCACAGAGTAGCTTTCCTGACAGAGAGCAAAACACAAATATCAGTGGGACACACCGGTATTTACCGGTTTGCAAACTGAATCACAAATTCACTACGAAATCTATAGTCAATTATTAAGATTGCTAGAAACTAATTTTATAGGTATGACATCGACAATGCTCCCAGGAATGTATCATATAGAACGTGAGTGAAGATTTTAAATAAAGACTCATAAATCACAAATATTTAAACATTTTTAAAATCACATAAAATTACATTTTTATACTCTGCATTTTAATTATATTTATCAAAGTTCCCAGTTGTCAATAGTCAGTAAAGTTTTTCAAAAAGAAATTTAAGGAAGCAAATTCTAAAATCCATCTATTTTTTCACACTGTTTACCTTGAAGAATAGCAAAGAAGAGTAAGGACAAAAGTTCAACAAAAAAGAGTTAAGATATGGGTTTACTTAAGAAACTTTCAAGAGAAGTCCTTGATCTACTGCCCCTGCCTGGCATCTTGGTAGATCTTTCTTTTTCTTGCTATACATAGTACTGCTCTACTGTGTACATCCACCAAAGCTTGTCTTGAATGAGTAACATATTTCCTTCAAAGTACTAATTTAACAGACAGACATCTAAGAATACTTAGCTTCATAGGTCAATTCTGTACTTTTTCATCCATAACTGCTTTCACCTCTTGTATGTACTATTATATATTTAACTCTTCATGTACAAATTTTATAGTTTCATTAAGCTATATTTTGTATACCATATAATTCATTCCTTTAAAGTGCACAATTCAATGGTTTTCAACACCTTTTCTGAGTTACACTTATCACCACAATTGATTTTAAACTTTTTACTTCAAAAGAAACCCAATACTCATTAACAGTCACTCAGAATTCCTAAACTCCCACAGCTCTGGAAACCACTAAGTACTTTCTGTCTTTATAGATTTGCCTAATCTGGGCGTTTCATATAAATGAAATCACACAATATGTAATCTTTTATCATAGACTTCTTTTAAGTAGCATGTTTTTAAACATAATCCATGTTGTAGCATTGATCAATATTTTATTTCTTTTTTGCCAAATATTATTTTACTGTGTGGATGTATCATTTTTTATTTATTTGTAAATCAGTGGATAAAAATTGGGATGATTTATACTTTTGACTATTATGAATAATTCTGCTATGAACATTTATGTAAAAAGCTTTTGTGTGTTCGTGTGTTTTTATTTCTCTGAGACATATGCTTAGGAGACGCTAGTACATGTGAAAGATGTATGATCAAATTATAGAAGAACTTTCAAACTTTTCAAAAGCAATGCAACGTTTTACATTCCCACTTCCAGTGTATGAGTATTCTAATTTCTCTTTATCCTAGTGAACACTTACCATCTGCCTTTTAGTTTAGAGCAATCCTAGTGGATGTAAAATAATATCTTTTTGTGGTTTTAATTTGCATTTTTGTGGAGGCTAATACAGTTGGGCATTTTTTCATGTGCTTTAGAGAAATATCTATTCATATTATTTGGCCCATTTTAATTGATTAGCATATGTACTGGAAATTGTAGATACTCTTTATATATTCTAGATATAAGTGCCTTATCAGATATATGATTTCCAAATACTTTCTCCTCTTTTGCATGCTCCTACTTCTTGATACCATTTGCATAAACTAATGTTAGTTTTGATAAAATCCAATTTATTTCCTTTGTTACCTCACTTGTGCTTTTGATGCGATATTTAAGAAAGCAGTGCTTAACCTCCATACACAAATATTTGCTCCAATATTTTCTTCTAAGTGTTTTATATAATTCTATCCTTATGCCAACACCACACTATCTTGGATACTTTAGCTTTGCAGTAAGTTTTGAAATTGGAAATGGTGAGCCTTCACTAGGTGAGTGTTTTTCAAGACTGTTTTGGCTATTCGGTGTTGGCCTTATTTTCATATAAATTTGGGAATTAACCTTTGACACAGATTGCATTCAATCTAAAGATTAATTTGGGGAGTGTTGCCATTTTGACAATATTAAATCCTCCAATCCATGAGCATAGGATATCCTTCCATTTACTTAGATCTTATTTAATTTATTTCAACAAGATTTTGTAGTTTTTCAATTCAGAAAGATTGCATTTATTTGCTACATTTGTTCTATTTTGTTTTAACTTTCACTATATTTGTATCTTTGAATCAATCTAGAGAGTGTCTCCTGAAGATTACACAGGTGGGTCTTGATTTTTAATCCATCCTGACAAACCTAGCCTTTAGTTTGTTTAATCTACCCATATTTATTGTTATTACTGAAATCCATATATATATGTATACACACACACACATATACACACACATATATATGTGTGTGTGTGTATATATATACATGTGTGTGTGTGTGTGTGTGTCTCTTAGGTCATTTTCTTCCTTCCCCCATCCATTTTGAAACTATTCTCTCTCACACTGCAAGCATATGAATTATGAGACACAGACTGTGAACTAAAATTTTACCCAATGAACAGCAATATTCAATTCCTCTATCCCCCAGGCCCTTGCGACAACTATTTTACTTTCCGTGTCTACAGAGGTGACCATTTTAGTTACCTCATATAAGGATGACTAAGTTACAGGAATTATTCTTAAAAATTTTGCCTATACTTAAATTTGTTGAGAGGGTAGATCTCAAGTGAAGTGTTGTTACCACAATAAAAACAGAAGAAAGAAGGAAGGAAGGAAGGAAGGAAGGAAGGAAGGAAGGAAGGAAGGAAGGAAGGAAGGAAGGAAGGGAGGGAGGGAGGGAGGGAGGGAGGAGGAGGGAGGGAGGGAGGGAGGGAGGGAGGGAGGAAGAAGGAAGAAGGAAGCGAAGGAAGAAGGAAGGATCCTCCCCCGGGAGGGAAAGAGGGAGAGGGAGGAACTTTCCCTATGTCTCCATCCCCTTCCCCCATTCTACCTCTCTTTTCCTCTGTCTCCTTTTATTGCTCAAAGGAAGATTACTCACTAGTATGCTAATATGTTGGAAACAGGAAATTAATAGGTGCTTCAAGAATTTTAAATAACGTTGTGTTTCACTTGAAGCTATTGTGGATAAACAGCACAAAGCTGACTTTATATTTATAGAAACCAATTCATAAGCTATGATTCTGGAATAAAATATATTGATTACCAGACTGTATTTACCTGATTATACCATATGTAAAAAATCGGAAAATCAATGTGTTTTTATTTGTTGAACTCAATTTTGTTTTATATGTTTATTATGTGTTTATATGTTTATTATTATAATTTTATGCAATATATTTGTATAGTTATTTAGTATAATACCATATGCTATTTAATTGGTATATAATAGACAACATATTAGTAATTGAAGATAAGATGCATAAGACATTCCCTGCTTTCATAAAGCACACAGTGCATTGTTGGGGATAGATATGGGCATAGAATTATGAGACTTCATAATAAGAAAGTATGAAAGAGGAACCACAGTGGATGGTAGATACAGCTTCTTAAAAATAAGTCTACAAAATAATGGTCAAAATAGTTATACATATGTGTGTATGTGTGTGCATGTGTTTACATTTTCAATTTATAAAACATAGATAAACAACTACTATAATATAGAAAATATGGAGAAAATGAGACTTATAATGGTGGTGAAATCAAAACTGCCTACTTTGCCTTTATTTTTTTCTTGGACCAACCCTGTTCCTATGCATGTAAAATACTAGCACATATGTAGTTGTAGAGAGTATATTTTTAATGGATCTCTGCCACTTGTTATTCTTATCAGTCTCCCAGGAAGAATCAACTGTTACACAGAGGCAGAGCAATTGTTGTAATGTTTTATGGAACCTAGTGAAAAGATCTCGTAAGCTATGACCTTATTACTAAATTATAAGAGAAATATGCTTGAACCCATTCTCTAGGCTTATAAGGGTCATATTTTATTCATTATTCTAGCTAGAATAGATAAAGAGTTAATTTTTAAGAGTCACAGCTTAGCACCTAAGAAAATGATGCTCATAAATTTTTCATCCCATATGGGGAATAATCATTGTCCTCTCATATATTTTTGTACATTATTTTATTAGGGATACTCATGAGTCGGAAAAGCTACTGATCCCTATGCCCATATGCATTTTTTTGTGTGTGTATATGTATGTGTATGTGTCCATGAGTGTTGTGCTCTGTGTGTAAAATGAGATATGGGAGAAAAAAGTCTTAGGGTCAATAAATAGCTCACTGAAAAAAAAATGTTGTTAAAATATTATTTCATGCAAGCATAGATCACTTGTATGCAGATGTCATTAACACGTTCTTGATTGCAATTTCAGCCACCATTTCAGTCACTTATTCACAGGTTAATAATTACAACTGCGAAATATTTCATTTTGCCTTCTTCTGTCTACATATGCCTGCCATTTATCCTTTTCACTGCTTATTAGCAACTCCACCAAAAGGTGGTAAGAAACAGAAGGTGAAAATTAAATTTGACAGTTTTGCTACTTAGTATCTTTCATATTAAGTGATATAAGATGATTGGCTAAATTGACATTTCTGAGTTACCTTTGAAAGTAATTTTTCTTTATGACTCTTCACTGTGACTAGAGTTATGCTGATGGAAGAACACACATTTTATACCTGCAGATTCCTGGCACCAAAATTACATTTTAAAGACTGTCTTGTGACTGGTGTAATAGGATGGACATAAGTGGACACAGATTAAATTGTACTCCTCTACAAGATTTTACAATAGTAGAAATTTTCATGCTAAGTACTCATGGATCTCCTGTTATATTTCACTCAGAATGACCATCCTGAAGAAAAACAGGAAGAAAAATAATAGCATTCAAGGGATCACCAAATTAATGTAGAGTGAAATGGAAGGTAGTTTAACACACATACATAGTAGTCTCCGTTTTCCAGAATAAAAAATGATTGTGGGCTGGTGGCGGTGGCTCACTCTTGTAATCCTAGCACTTTGGGAGGCCGAGATGGGTAGATTACCTGAGCTCAGGAGTTCAAGACCAGCCTGAGCAGAACAGTGAGACACTGTCTCTACTAAAATACAAAAAATTAGCTGGGCATGGCGGCGTGTGCCTGTAGTCTCAGCTACTCAGGAAGCTGAGGCAGGAGAATTGCTTGAACTTGGGAGGCAGAGGTTGCAATGAACTGAGATCATGCCACTGCACTCCAGCCCACGCAACAGAGTGAGATTCTGTCTCAAAAAGAAGAAGAAGAAGAAGAAGAAGAAGAAGAAGAAGAAGAAGAAGAAGAAGAAGAAGAAGAAGAAGAAGAAGAAGAAGAAGAAGAAGAAGAAGAAAAAAAGCACTTATATCACTGGCATTGGTTGGTGCATCTTGGAACATTTATCTGCACAATAACTGTTTTTTATTAACATTTTGTGAAAAACTGATTTGATGTCTAAAGTCTAAGTGTTGTGTTGCCCATATATAATATATGCTAGAATTAAATCAGTCTCTAACAGTCAATATGTGCTCTAATTATTAGTAGCACAAGTGAAGACCTATAGTGGATTAAAAAAATGAGAAGAAAAGCCAAATATAAAGTACATCTTTCAAAGAAATTTAAGCATTAATAATTCAATTGATTTGAGTATGACAGATTAAGAAAAATAAGTATGTTTTAAACATATTCCAATACATTGTACTCTGGTTTCTGGAAATTATTAAAACAAAGGGGAACATCAAGAAAATAAACAAGAAAAAAAAAAGTTTGTATTTATAAGAACAAGTTAAATTACAATGGCTTATCAACAGCAATTCTTTAGTCCCTAACAAGTCAGCCTGTCCTTTTAAAGCTGGGGGTTGACTTCTCCTCTCTAGCTATCGATGTCCTAGATGGTGGCTGGGCATGGTGGCTAACACTTGTAATCCCAGCACTTTGGGAGGCTAAGGAGGGTAGATCACCTGAGGTCAGGAGTTTGAGACCAGCCTGATCAACATGGTGAAACCTCATCTCTACTAAAAATACAAAAATTAGCCGGGCATGGTGTTGCACGCCTGTAATCCCAGCTACTCAGGAGGATGAGGCAGGAGAATCACTTGAATCCAGGAGGCAGAGGTTGCAGTAAGCCAACATCATACCATTGCAATCCAGCCTGGACAACAAAGCAAGACTCCATCTCAAAAATAAATAAATAAATAAACGAAAGAAAGAAAGAAAGAAAGAAAGAAAGAAAGAAAGAAAGAAAGAAAGAAAGAAAGAAAGAAAGAAAGAAAGAAAGAAAGAAAGAAAAGAAATTATAGATTCCACCTTTCCCCAGTAGAAGTCTGTTTTGTCTACATTGAAAATAGGTTGTTTAGTGCAGCCACTTTCGTCAATGATCTTAGCTAGATCTTCTAAATAATTTGCTGCAGCTTCTATATCAGAACTTGCTGTTTCACTTGCCACATTTATGTTATGGAAACGCTTATTTCCTTTGACCTCATGGTCTAAGCTCTACTAGCTTCAAATTTTTCCTCTGCATCTTTCTCACTCCTCTAAGTCTTAAAAAATCACAGAGAGTTAGGGCCTTGTTCAGGATTAGGCTCTGTCTTAAGGGAATGTTGTGGCTGGTTTGCTGTATCCAGACCACTAAAACTTTCTTCATCTCAGCAATAATGCTGATCACTGTCTTATCATTTGTGTGTTCATTGGAATAGAATTTTTAATTTTCTTCAAGAACTTTCCAAGCTAACTGACTGGCACAAGAGTAATAGCTTTCAGCTTATTTGAGTTTTCGTTGAGCCTTCCTCACTAAGCTTAATCATTTTTAGGTTTTGATTTTAAGTAGGAGATGTGTGACTCTTCCTTTCACTTGAAAACTTAAAGGGCCATTGTAGGGTTATTAATTGGCCTAAATTCAAGATGGTTGTGTCTCTTGGAATAGGGTGGCCTGAGGACAGGGAGAGAGAAGAGGGAACAGGCTGTTGGTGGAACAGTCAGAACACATACACATTTATCAGTTGAGTTCACTGTCTTTTATGGGCAGAGGTTGTGGTGCCCCAAAACAATTACAATAGTAACATCAAAGATCACTAAACACAGACACCATTACACCTTTAAAAACAATGAAAATATTTGAAATGTTATGAGTATTACCAAAATGCGGCAGAAAGTGACACATGACATGAAGACATGAAGTGAGTGCGTGCTGTTGGAAAAATGGCAGTGATAGACTTGTTCGATGAAGGGATGCCTACAACCTTTAATTTGTTAAAAGACACATCTGCGAAGCACAGTAAGTGAAGCACAATGAAACAAGATATGCCAGTATTAAATTTAGTGCAGCCTAAGTGCATAGTGTATATTAAGTCCACAGTAGTGTACAGTAATCCTAGGTCTTCACTTTCACTCACCACTCACTGCCTCAGCCAGAGCAATTTCCAATCCTTCAATCTCCATTTATAGTAAGTATTCTATATACCATTTTATAATCCTTATTTTACTTTACTCTTTCTATGTTTAGATATGCTTACATACACAGTACTTACCATGGTATTACAATTGCCTGCAGTATTCAGTACAGTAACATGCTGTACAGGTTTGCAGCCTAGTAGTCTACCATATAGTCTAGGTACATAGAAGATTGTACCATCTCAGTTTTTTAAGTACACTCTATGATGTTTACATAGTGACAAAACCGCCATGTATTTCTCAGAATATATTCCTGTTGTTACGTGACTTGTGACTGCAATGTGTTTTTCTTTCTTGAACCATCATTTTAAAAATAAATCATTGTCAAGCAAATAATACATGCGAAAACAACATATGGTTATAAAGAAAACAAATTTTGTCAGGGATAAGGGGTAGCTTGTAGGAAACCCTAACAGGTAAAAGTACTTCACATGTTTCCTAAGTTTGCAAAAACATTGTGAACATAGTATTTATCAAAATTTGAACTGAGAAAAGATATTAATATTCCTTTAGAGTACACAAGCTGATGATAAGTACAATATAATTAAATCATTTGTAATTCTATCAAATGTAAAAGATACATTAAATATGCAAGACACATTTTTATCTTTATATTATGATTATCATTTTTAGAGCTCATTGTTGAACTAAGACATTTTAGAACTTACAAAATATTCTGAAACATATGTTTAATGTGCATAAAATGTTTAAGCCCTTACATTAAAACATATGTAGTTTTTTTTTTTCTGATTTGCCTGTAGTTCTAAAAACCAGATGAGCTCAGAAAAGTTTTTAATGTGATTGCTGAATTTTCAAATCACAACTCACTATTTAGTAAACTTGTTTCCATCTTGAAGCACTAGCTTCTGAAAGAGTTGATATTTATCTGAAACACAAAAAGTAGACATAAAAATAGTCCTTCTCTGGAATTAGGGAAGTGTGAGTATGTGATGTACTATATACATGTGGTTTGATCACCCGCCCACACTTGTTGAGAGACTCTTTTTCCTATTCTCATCAGCAAGACTCTGAAATGTGGAAATTTGGCTGAAACAAACTTCCTGTTTCTTGCCAGCACATCTTAGAGATAGCTGTTGGAAGTGTGATGTAAAAGAACAGACAGCTGTTCCCAGTCTTGAAGATTCATCTGGTGTATTAGTTTAGAAAACCATCTTAACATTAATTTAACCTTTAAAGGACATATTTAAAGTTAAATATCTTGTGCAGTGGTCTATTAAAATAATATGAATTATTTTCCCACTAGAAAAAAAATCTGTAGTTCAAAATTATCCCTTTGTAGAGTCCATGTCCTAAGGGAGAACCAGCTGTTTCAGTAGTTATGTTATCTGCACCATTGGGCTCCTACTAATTAATTTTATTTTCGAACAGTATAGCTCAAGGAGGTCACATTATTAAACTTTGATTGAATGAAGTACCAAGGCCAGAAAGCTTCTATAAGCAATAAAAATTACATTCTATTCATAGACTCTCAGAAAATCAAATACTATTATTCATTATCACCAATGGGAGGCAGAAATTCTGTGCTGGGAAAAAAGATGTTTATGCCAGCTGCTATTATATGGTTTTGAGTAAGTTAGCTGACTTACTTGAGCTGCACGCATCTGTAAAACAGAAGTAATAAGAATACTTAGTTCATGAGGTACGTTTGAGGATTAAATAATAAATGTGAAAACACTAGGTATATTGAGAATCACAAAAATATAACACTATAATTAAATATATTTTAAATTAAATATTACAATGCTAAACTAAAGTGTCTTTGGGGCACTACTAGTAAGTTCCTTCTAATAAATACATTTTATTGTATATTATTTTCCATAAGTAAACAACATAGCACAAGATAGACCTAGAGGTCTATATACAAATGAGAAAAACATTTCATAATGAGATGAAATTGTTATACTAAGCGTTTTTGGAAATGCTCAATATGATTGATGCACTACAAAGTGTTATCCCCTTCTGTAACGATTTACTTTGTTTCTCAACTCACTTGCTTTTTAAAAAGATTTATTCATTTATAACCATCTGCTTAAATGCAGAGAAATTGCCTTTATACTCTTGCTAAGCAGAAAGACTTCTGAATTCTGGAATATCTAGGATGCTCCTAACCCTGTATTAGTGAGGAATTCCTTCAAAAATTCTACCATGATGGAGTCTGCTGCCCATTTGGGACCATTTCCCATGACAATAAGTGTCCGTAGGTGACTGCACTAAATGTCTGCCTTTCTTTTTATCTGTGATGTACCTTCATCAAATTGGAAGATGTTCCACATCCTGTCTTCCCTCTACTGTTACATGATCTTCTATCATTGGCCAATTCACAGCCAGAAGCAAATCTCATCATAAATACTTTGAATTTATTATAAGGCTAATGTAAAACTTTCAAAAGTTGCGTTGTTTCTGAGGTACAACTTGGAAATTACAGAAATTGAATTCTCTTTATACTAAAAGTATTGGTATGAATATTATGTGGTTAACTGAGATCCTGCTACCATTTAAGGTGCTACCTTCCCGGAAGTATATGGGGGGGATCTTGCATGACTGATGGCTAGGGAAATGGGATTTTTCTCTCGCATAACAGAGTGGCCTCCAGAACAGAATCAGGAGTGGCAAGCAGAGATAAACAGAAAATTGTAATCTTTGGCACTGCTACACATCAGCATACCTTCAAATTTATCTCTTTCTCTCTCTGGATTTTTAAGTGTTTAGACAAGATGAGTTTAAATTACTCTTTTGTCATTTTTTGATGTAACATTTATGTTAAAGAGTAATATTTAACATTATGTTAAAGAGTACCATTTATGCATATAGTCTGAAAAATGTTGACGCTGTATTTTACCTACTCTAGAAACTGGGACTGTATGTTAGAGTTAGCAATGGGTCTTCAATATACAGATACCCCAGCTTCACCCAGGCATCCTGAATCCAAGTTTTAAAACATGAGGGCAACAAATATCTGGTTTTAAAATATTCTACAGGTGATTTTAATGGGAACTATAGTTAAATACAAATCTGTAGAATCTGGTCTTAACTTTCCAGGAACTATGGCCATTAAGCAAATATTTTTATTAACCACCTTACTCCCATGTACTGATGCTCAGTAGAATGTCATTGTGCTAAGCTACGGAGGAAAAGTGAGGGATATGGAATGAGAAAGGTATCAGTTGCCCTCATGTCCTAATACCTTATGATATGAGATACTTAGTTTGTACAGTCTGGAGCATCAGTAAAGCTGATGAGAAAGTTGACTCTTCTGGAATCCGTTTTTTATTACAAAATAATTTCATTATAAAATAATGAATGTACATGATAAAAATATCAAACAGTAAAAATATTATTTGTCCTACCCACAAAGTGTCCTCCCACCTATATAGTTAACTAAGAAGTTGTTTCTACAGTAAACTTACAGTATATATATATATAAATATATACATATATATCCTACACATATACACATTTAATGCATCTGCACCATTTTGTTTAATTAAAATGGAAATGCTATTCTTTACCTTTTTTTTCTTTATAAAGTAACCTATTTTGGTGATCTCATAAAATAAGCACAATATAGACATCATTTAAAATGCTTATATGGCATGTTAATGTAAGCCTTTGGTCTATGTATTAAAGCATTTTCACATTGGTTGATACTGATGTGAAGGTCTAGTTAAAAACTATTTCACACACCTAGGTTTTAATTTTCTAGTAATTGTGCACTATGGTAATTGTCAGGTTGTTTATGGGATTTTGCTCTTACAGAAAATATTGCAATAGTTTCTTTTTATACTTGTGTTAGCATATTATCAAATATATTCCTGGAGGAGATATTTTTGAGTTAAAGAGTATTTCTAGCATTTATTTTGACATGTTGTTATATTATTTTACCCTTGGTCTAATTAAGAATACAGTTTGAAATTCCCATCAGAAGTGTAAGAGTGTTTCCTAATTTCCTCATACCCTTATCATCAATGGTTTTTTATTATCCCTTCAATGTTTTGTGTATGGATTTAGATATTTCTCTATTTAATTATAAACATCGACAGTCCCAAATTGAGCAGTGCTATGTGAACCCAAAATTCTCATCTAGTCACTCATTCACCCACTTGCTTACACAACAGGAGCATCCTATGGGACCTGCACAGCCATTATAAAGGCATCAGTTCCATTAAATTTGCTTTCTTCTCCATGAGTCTTGTACGTATAATGAGAAATGTATATGTTTTGGCTATTTGCCAGTAGGAAAAAAAAAACACATATTATCCACTCTAATTGAAAATATGTTCATTTCAAAACTCATAAAATCTGCAGCTTGGCTGGGAAGATTCTTGATTCATTGGGGATTTTAAATTTACAATTTAATTAGACTCAGGATATACTTCTGAGAGATGGAATTTTGAAATGTAAGAAAGCAGATATGAAGATGTAATTCTTTATTACATGAATAGCCTCATACATAGATATTTGAACAGCTTCCTGTATAATCTATGGCTCTAACTACATATGAAATATGATATTTAAAAACTAGAAAGTGATGGAGAATATAAGAACACTACAGCTTGAAAGAAATTACTTTAGATTTTCACCTGAAAGCCCCCACCCCAAGATTTATTTATTTTTTATAATATCCTTCCTTATGGCTATTGAATGGCAAAAGGCGGACCCCAAACATACCCTACAGATAAACTCTTCCATGAAGAATCTGTAGTTCTCAATCTGAAGCACAATTTACTATCTCACTATTGTCCTTGTTTAAAGCTTAAGGATATGGTAGTAATAAATATCTTTCCCGATAATAGATAAGGCAATGATAAGATAGTTTTTTATAATTTGAAAATATGTTTGTTTTCACTAGTGCACCTTTGAGTTGATAGCTTGACAAGTTGGTTCAATAATTTGCATATTCTGGGCAAAAAGTGGAGAATTTTGCCAGTGGCTTATGGAATCGTTGTCAATCAGTGTTCAGTGTAGGGGCACTCTGTCTTTTGTTTTTTGGTGGGTTTTTGTTGTTGCTGTTGTTCTTTGTTTTTTGGTTGTTGTTGTTGCTAAGACGAAGTATTGCTTTGTCGCCCAGGCTGGAGTGCAGTGGGGTGATGTCGACTCACTGCAACCTCTGCCTCCCAGGTTCAAGCGGTTCTCCTGCCTCAGCCTCCCAAGTAGCTGGGATTACAGGCATGGGCCCCCACCCCCAGCTGATTGTTATATTTTTAGTAGAGACGGGATTTCACTATGTTGGCCAGGCTGGTACCAAACTCTTGACCTCAGGTGATCTGCCCGCCTTGGCCTCCCAAAGTGCTTGGATTACAGGTATGAGCCACTTCGCCCGACCCACTCAGTCTTTTTATTTGGGATGCATAGACAAAAGTATTTTAAAATGGTAGCATAAAATTTGAGATTTTTCTGATTCATTTTCTAAGGTCAAAACTTTTCTGAAATATTTTTTGACTTCTCAGACAAATCTACATGGGAGAAAATGCACATATTATTTGATCTTTAATTATTTATAATATGATAGATGCATGCTGGATGGATGAATGAAGGTCTGAAATGATTAGTGCCAAACTTTTAGCAAAACTTTCATCTGAGGAGTGGAGATCTCATTGATGACACTGAGATCTTTCACATTTTAAATTCCTCCACTCTTCATTATTTCATTTGATTTTTTGTGTGCCTGTTTTTCACAGTAAGCATATGTTTTGTGCTCTGGAAATTTAAAATCATAAATAAAAATGAACAACTGTAAGTACAAAATATATTTTTAGGCATGTATGATTCATAAGCACACTAATTAGTAGCTATACGGGCCTAATTATTATACCCATAGCTATACAGCGTATACCCCAAGTAATTGGTGTAATTTCCCTAAGTGGATGAGATGTTAATGCTTTCTCTGGAGAAGGTTGTCTGCTACAAGTTTTGGCACTAATAGAAGTGTGACTAGTCACCAGTCACATGTGGCTAGTGATTACTTGAAATGTAGCTAGTGAGATCAAGGAACAGAATTAAATTGTACTTAAAATAGGCACACATAAATAGCCACTACTCTACTAGATAGGTTATCTCTACATCACAATCAACAATTCTTGTTCCAAGGAAAGTTAAACAGGTACAAAGAAGCCTTAATGAATCTCTTGGGGGAAAAAAAAATAGCATATATATATATATATAAATATTTATATATATATAGCATATATATATTTATATATATATTTATATATATAGCATATATATATTTATATATATATTTATATATATAGCATATATATTATATATATTATATATAGCATATATATTATATATATATATTATATATATATAGCATATATATATTTAATATATTTATATATATAGCATATATATATTTATATATATTTATTATATATAGCATATATATATTTATATATATAGCAGATATATATTTAATATATATTTATATATATATAGCATATATATTTATATATATTATATATATAGCATATATATATTATATATATATTTATATATATAGCAATATATATTATATATATATTTATATATATAGCATATATATTTATATATATATTTATATATATAGCATATATATATTTATATATATATTTATATATAGCATATATATTTATATATATTTATATATAGCATATATATTTATATATATATTTATATATATATTTATATATATAGCATATATTATTTATATATATTTATATATATAGCATATATATTTTATTATATTATATAATATATAGCATATATATTTTATATATATATTTATATATATATAGCATATATAATTTATATATATAGCATATATAATTTTATATAATTTTATATATATAGCATATATATTTATATATATATAGCATATATATAGCATATATATATTTATATATATTTTTTATATATAGCATATATATTTATATATTTTTTTTTATATAGCTATATATTTATCTATATATTTTATATATATAGCATATATATATTTATATATATTTATATATATATAGCATATATATATTTATATATATTTATATATTTTATCTATAGCTATAATATTTATATATAGCCTATATATATTTATATTTATATATATAGCATATATATATTTATATATATAGTTAATATATAGCATATATATTTATATATTATTTATTATATAGCATATATATATATATATATATTATAGCATATATTATATTTATTATATATTTATAGATATATGCATATATTATTTATATATATAGCATATATATATAGCATATATATATTTATAATATATGCATATATATATAGCATATATATATTATATATATATTTTTATATATAGCATATATATATTTATATATTTTTTTTATATATATAGCATATATATTTATATATATATTTTTATATATATAGCATATATATATTTATATATATATTTATATATATATAGCATATATATATTTATATATATATTTATATATATATTTATATATATAGCATATATATATTTATATATATAGCATATATATATTTATATATATATTTATATATATATTTATATATATAGCATATATATATTTATACATATATATAGCATATATTTATATATATATTATATATATATAATAGTTCCTTAGAGGAACATGTCTTCAATTTTTGCTATATCAGTCCCTGGCATTAAAAGCAGGAAATGTGTTTCACTGGCCACTCTCTTGTCTATTTAGCATTACAGCTCAGCTATTAGTGGTAGGAACAAAATAGTAGTGGCTCGGTTGCTTGATCTTAGTCAGGGAAACTGCTTTTTAAACTAAGAAAGAAAATATAGAGCTGGAATATGAAGCTGATATTTTTGTGCTTGTCATGGCACATGTTTCATAAACAAACTTAATCTCCTTTTCCTATTGCAGGTTTAGATGATCACAAGTTGAATATTAAAAAGTTTTCCTGAACTATTCCATAGTCTAATCTATGAATCCATTGCTAGAAACAGACTATGGGTAAGGCTATCACTATCCTTAATTCTATTCTCCAAGACAAGTGATGATGTTAAAGAACAACATTTATATTAGGCCCAGTTCAAGAACAAAGATTTCCCTCCCTGCAAATTTAAATTAATTAAATTAAGATATATAAAATACCTAATAAGTAAAGAGCTGCAAAAAAAGCAATTATTATCAATATACAATCAATCAGACTATGAGCATAGGTTACATCGATATAAGCAGGTATAACTTTTAGGACTTTTTACATGTCCAAGTAAAATATTTCTTAATTCACCATTTCAACTAAGTTTATATGTGCTGCATGATTTAAAAAAAAATCAAAAAGCACGGAAATATTTTAAGCATAAATACAGGAGAGAGAATATTCAATTTAAACTAACTTTTAAAACCCTAACACATTAAAAATTCATATATTAAAATGACACACACAAACTTTATTTTTTCTTTAATTATTACACACAAAACAAAAATGGGAATACAATTCATTTCCAGTATTACTGGTATACCTACATTTAATTGATTATTTATTGTAGTTTTAAGGATTTTTCCCCTGAAGTTTAGATCTTTCAAAATTAAAATGAATAGGAACTATTTACTGTATTCATGTATTCTTTTCATGATTTGTACTGACATAGTTATACTAAAGTTCCATGGGAATAAAATGTTCTGAAAAATCTTCAATCAATTCAACAAAATTAGTCTAAAAATATTCTGTATTGATTTGATGCATTTAAACGAATCACTTGAAAGCATATGCCTCTCTCTCTGAAGAGCAATATCCTGTATAACAAGATTGTATCATCGAATGTATAAACCACCTAAGCTAACACAAATATATACTTAATTTTTCATTTAGAATTACCACTGCAGGATGTTAAACTGTTGTTGGTGTAATGAAAGTGTTTCAGTAATGAATTAAACACTTTCATGTTTGCCGTAGTGCTTTAAAACAATTCAATGTGGAACTTAATTTTTAGACCTACTGAAAATGTGCAACCATTTCACAACTTTGAACTAACCTACTTTAAACATGCTGCTCAGAGTTAACAGAATGCTTATACATAAGATGAAGAGCATAATGCAACAAGAGGATGCTTTTACCGTTAAGGTGAAACATCAGGGAAAAAAGGTTTACTTTACTGATAAGTATTTCTATATAGATATAGCCCCAACTGTGTAAATACTAAAGCTTTAAAGCAAGGAGTGTGAAGAATATATTGAGTTGTTCAGATGTTTGCAATAAAATTACATCTTTAGGCCACTAGGAATATCTAAACCAATAATAGATAAGAAAAGTGTCAAATAAAAAGGAAAGAGAAGAGCAAGATAAAATGGTTATTTTGTAAACATATATATGAAACTGAGGGACATCTGGGTATACAATTATGTATAACACAATTATGCGAAAATCACAAGGTCGACTTGGGAATGTGGAGAGAGACAGAGATACAGATAAGGACTAGACAATGAGACAATGAACAATCTCATAATTTAAATAATTCTATTCATTTATTCACTATTGTTTATTCATGAAAGTTTTAAAGTATTAAACTAAGACATTGTATATTGTCTTAGTCTGTCTTAGTCTGAGCTCCTATAACAAAATACCTGAGACTGGGTAGTTTATAAACACTAAAAGTTTATTGCTTACGGTTCTGGAGAATGCGAAGTCCAAGATCAAGGCTCCAGCAAGTTCGGTGTCTGATGAGGGCTATTCTCTGCTTCCAAGATGATGCCTTCTTGTTGCATCCTCCAGAAGAAATGAATGCTCTGTCCTCAAGTGGCAGAAGAGAGGGAAGGGCAAACAGGATTGAAAGCTGGACCCTCACATGTTAGAAGAGCAGAAGAAAATAAGCCCACTCCCTCAAGCTCATTTGTAAGAGTCTCAATCTTATCCATGCAGGCTCCACCCTGATGATTGAATCACCTTTTAAAGATCCCACCTCTTAATTCCGTCACATTGGCCATTAAGTTTCAAATACGAATTTCGGTGGACACATTCAGTCCACAGCAGGGGTGGCATAACCATATCTGCAGTTTGGACCAATCCAAGGAGCAGGATGGTCACAAAAGTTGGTTGTGGTCGTGGGAGAAATGTAACGAGGTGATCAGAAGAGGGAGAATGACTATGGAAATAAAGAAGAGTTAGTCTTTTTAGGCAGTTGGGAGATACAATTTTTAAAACCACGTATTATTATTTGTGATAGACATGGAGGGAAAGCACATCAAATAGCTTTCAGGTTTCTAGATCAAATGCTGTATGAGAAATAACATAAACTCACAGTTAGGACAGGAGGAAGAACAAACAGAACAGGAAGAATGGCAATGTGAACATCAGACCCTTGAGATTAAGTAGAAGTATGGACATTTGCACTTGGCTTTGGAAATGATTGCCAATACAGGATAAAGAAGTACTTTAAATAGAGTTACAGAAACATTTAATCTCTTAAAGAAGAGTGAATAAGAAACATGACTTAATTTTAAAAGCTATGTGATTTGTTCCTAACTATTATGGAACCAATCAGAGGTAGTCTGCAGTCTGTTCTGTAACATCCCTTAAATCTGAGACCTTTTTGGGTGCATGAATCACGAATTATCATAAATATTCCTTATAAAAAGAATCAATAAAATATTTGCTACTAGCTAGTAGTTTTAATTACTTTAATTATCCTATCAGAAAGACACACACAGTTACTTTCTTATTTTGTTAAATCTCCAGAGAGTCATTTGTTTCAGTCTAAATGGAAACTTTGTGTCACTTAAACTTCCACTTCACAAGGACTGCTATTTCTGTCCTTCACTAAAATTCAAGAATTAACACAATGCTTATGTTCCCAGCATATGCTTAATTATCTGGCAATATTGTTGATAGTATTTGATCTAAAACTCTATAATGATGCTTTATTTTGACTGCCACTGTTTAGTTATGCTTGAACTGCTGTCTTTATACTTATAACCCCTGGAATGTTAATAAAAGCATATGACTGTTTGGGAGAAGAAAGTAATGAGAAAAAACATTCAGAACCTAAACGTTTACTTGATTCACCGAGGAATGAGATCCTGAGTTTATTAGCTTGTTTCAGTTGGAGAATGCTTAGAGCTCTGGACACCTAAAGAGATCTCGTTACACTTTAAGTTTTCAAATGATAATACATACTTCTAGTTCTTTTATTTAAAGATACTAATATTAATCAAGGCAATTATAAAATGAAACTTAACAAAAACATAATATATTTGCATATTATTTGAACTTTTATTCACCTATAACTGAAGTTGTAGGTGTGTGGAGACAGATAAGAGACGGTAATTTGTCAGCCCTTGTTTTGATGCCTAGCTATTTCTGGTTTTGTTTGTTTTGTTTGTGTTGTTTTAACTTCCTTGAAAAGGATAACCAAACTAATACAAAGAATAGCACCTCAAAATGACTTGTGTATCTCATTTCTGAACTCCTATTTGTTTTACATATTTGAATAAGATAGAATAGTCCAGTAACCATTGCCGTAAGGAAAAGGAACAGAAAATCTTCATTTTGGAGAAATGGGAGAGTGTGAAGTAAATAGAATGATTCTTATAAATTAACACATTTCTAAACAATAAAATTAGTTTATGGCGAAAGTATGATCATTTTAAGCCATATGGTTTTGTCATCACTGTAATTTCTAGTGTATTTTAGAAAATTTCCCTTGGGTTCTCTGAAGCACTTCTACGATATTTGGTAACATGTGTCACTACTTCACTTTTATTTATGACCTTGAATTTTCCCCATTACAACTCATTCCTATTAGTGAAAAAAAAAAAAAAAAAAAAGAATGTGTAAGTTGATGGTAATAAAAGTCATAAAGATATTTATTTTGTGTAATTCCAATATTGGGAGGGCTAGCACACAAATTCATCTTGTCAGAAGCAGAGTTTTTTTTTTTTTCAATTTCAAAGCAATAGATTGCTTTATATGAAAGTGGCAGGAATGTCTAAATACATTCCAGGGAGCTGTCAGTTGTTATAGTTTGAAAGAAATAACTGCAAATAAAGTGACAACCATGTTCAAAGATTTGTATAAAATTATGTTTCTTAAATAATAATGTAATAAACACATAAAAATCTAGAGAAATTCAATATTATGTTCTCATAAAAAATCGTTCCAAATAAAAACAACAACAAACATCAAATTGGTGTCATAAGCCTGGGATGAATTCCAGATTTGATAAAGAAAACATTTCTTTAAACCATGACATCTTAGACGCATAGAATTTACTTATGAGGTGACTATAAAATTTTGACAGATGAACTCTTAACACCAGTAGATTTAATTTATGATCATTTTTATTTTAATAAATATCTGTGATACATTTGAACATCGTCTACTAAAGCATTAACTATGTATGTTAGCATGATGCATTTAACAAAATGATTAATTTTTTAAAACGGTGAAAAATGCTTGGGAAAAATTAAAACCCAAGTGTGAGAGATTAAAAGATAACAATCAATGTAGTAAAAAATATTGGAAACAAGGGGTAGATATAAATACTGTGAAGGGATTTGTAAACATTAAATTTTACCGAAAGACTGCAGTGGCATCAGGACAGCAGATGGCAAAGTGCTAACAGCACAGGAAGACATCTAAAACCACTGGAAAGTATATTTCAAGAAGCTATATGAGGTACCAAGGGACCTTATAGACAGTACCAAGTGTGAGGCAATCATCTGCACAGCCATAAAATAACCTTCACCTTTGCTGGCAGAGAAAGAAACTGCAGTAAACAAGTTCAAACTGGGAAAGGCACATGGTACAACATTACAAATGAACTCATAAAGGAAGTGGCAACTGTGCGCTTAGTGTCCTTCATAAAACCTGTCAGTGGGCAAATGAGAAACCAGGGACTGGCTGAGTACCAGTGCAAATCAATCCACATAACACTCCCCCTAACCAGCCAGACATGAAAGAGCAAGAGCTGCCGAACATCATCATTCTCACATGTAAATGTTAAGCTGCCACATTCTTTGTAGTTGAGAAACTACAAAGAAAGGCAAACTAGGAGTCATAGCAGAATAAGCTGAGATCTACAGAAACAAGAGAGGATCCTGTTTCTATTATGATGGAATAACCCAGTCAGACTTTCTATGAGGATTTTACTGATTACAAAGGTCTTTAGGCCATTGAGTAAAAACTGAAAGAGCTTATAACAATTTATAACCATAACTTGATTGTAAAAATGCAGTTAATCACATTTCCAGAAACAAAATACCCTGAACACAGATTTTAATAGTGATCCAACATAGGATTAAAAGACCTACATATTACTACATATTGAGGATTAAACAACCTATATATTATAAATTTGATAAATATTTGAAGCCTCACCCATAAGAAAGAAAAATAGTTAAGAACTAGTAGAATAATTTTTTAAAAATATCTTATAATTTCCATTTCCCAGTTATGAAACCCAAATTTTGTTTGAACTTTTCTTCATACCTCTGTTCCTCCAGAATACTGAATTTTTGCTTTTTCTTACTGTGTGTGGGATGGCGGGAGGGATGGGGGTTGGAGGGACATGGAAGATTTTGCAGTTTTCCCAATTCCCTTCAGCCAAAAAGACCACTGGGAACACCAGTTGAACAAATTGAATTTAATACGTGTTGCTTCAAAGGAGAATGCACACCATAAAGAACTGTAAGACATCTCAGTTAGAGGTTGCTGGAAAGGAATTAAATAAGATTTGGATTTAGGTTAGGTGATTTGGGGAAAGGTTTAAGGAGGTGGGACTTTGCTCTGAAAGCAGAAATTATTCTATGATTGGGTACCTTAATAAATATCTAAAAGAATAAAGTCTAGACCTAGACTAAAGCTATAACTGGTAAAGAAGCAGAAATCAGTCAGATTGGTCAGGATAAGGGGAATTTGGGCATTTTTGTGGTTCAGATAATGATGGTATCTGGTCTGTGTTCAGATATAACTATAAAGTTGTCTTGTTTTTGTCCTATTCATCATGGTCACAAAGTGATCTTATCTGATGAATGTCCTGTAAAACAGTTTATGTTCTACAGAATAGAAAGGTCCCCAGCCTGAGCAACATGGTGAAACCCGTGTTTACAAAAAAAAAAAAAAAAAAAAAAAAAAAAACAGAAAAAAAAATAGCCAGGCATGGTGGCTTGCACCTGCGGTGTGCACCAAGCTACTTAGAAGGCAGAGGCAGAGGCGGAGGAATTACCTGAGCCTAGGAAGTTGAGGCTGAAGCGAGCCATGATCACACAACTGCAGTCCAGCCCAGGTGACAGAGGAGACTCTGTCTCAAAAAAAAAAAAAAAGAAAGAAAGGCTCATCTGATATTGCCAGACCAGTGCCTGACTGTCAGGTATTGCATTTGTTTTTCATAGTGTTTTACAGTAAGTCCAGTAAATTTCAAATGTGTTGTTATATTATACAAATATAGATGAATGTAATAATGATTTCCTACTCTCCGTTATTGACATGGTCTCATCTCTGTTGTCTTCTAGACCTGCAAGTTCTTTGCTTGCTTTGCAATGCCAATGGACATTTTGCATATTCAGTAAGTATAATGTATATTTTTAAATGAGAAGATTATATTTTCTTTCATAAACATGATAGTGTCCAGTGTTTCTTGTTTTGATAATTTCTGAACTAAAATTTTTACAGATATCCTCCACTTTTGATCAGTTTTCTTTTTATTTGCATATCAAAATTATTGCCAAATCTTGTGGATTTTAACCAAGAAACATGTCTTAAATTTATTCTAAATTTTCATTCTCCTTGCCTAGTTCATACTCTTGGCATTTACTTAACTGTTTCAAGTATTTTTTTCATCCCCATCCATTTAATTTTTTTTTCATTTCTAAAACACAAATCGGATTTAGTCATGTCATGTCATGAGATAAGTGAGTGGCTTAAGATGACCTAAAGGATTTAAATGGACTCTGTCTTCTAACCATTCTATAAGAGAGAATCCTGGCATATTTTATATACAAATACTTGTATCTTACTAATAGATTACTTAAACCACAGTGATAACCCACACAGAATTTCTTTCATATCAACCACATATCTTCTTATCTCCTTACTAATGGCATCCCATTGTTTTTGATATCTAAGATAGAAAGTCAGTTATGGAACTTTTAGCTTTTCCCTGGAAAACTAATCTCTTGAATACATTACACAGTCAGGCTATAGTCCAAAGGGAGCATTACCATCTCATCTGCCAGACTGCTGCTCTTTTAAATTCTGATCATGGTAAAACATACTTTGGGGTAAAGGGAAGAGACGAACAATCAAAAACTCCAATTCAAACCTGGGGTTCTAGGATTATAAATGGATAGACTTGTTCTGCCTTTCAGAGCACAGTATTCCTTCACTGAGTTCTACAAAGTAGCCAGAGATTTTTCAAGATATCCTGTATCCAGAAAAAAAAAAAAAAAAAAAAAGACTAGACTAAACTAAAATTTGAGACATCTGGCTAACATATGACTTATTCATATTTTTCTGTTGGTGTTCATATATTTCTACTTTTTGCAATGAGTTTGTATGAGGTACTAGAAACCAATGTTTTTCTGCTTTCCTTTTAAATTCTCTCAGGTTTACCTAAAAATATTCATTTCTGTGTTTAAAATTTTAATACATTTTCATTATTTAAAAAATAAAATATAAACTCTTCACTATGAAATCCAGAAACATTATATCTTTTATTCTTACAGGATTGCTCACATCATGAACATATCACTTGATTTTTGTACTCTACATTGTGAAGTTCTGTTCTAAAAATAAATAAATATAAAGTCAAGAAAAGGACAAAATGAAAGACTAACTGAATTAAATTAGCACTTAATTGAATTTACAAAGCTATGTCTCTATACTATAAAGGTTCAATGTATTTGGAACACTCATTTATAATTCTCTCCCCACTTATAATTATCCCCAGGTTTAGAATGCATGTTCTGCTTCTACACTGGTCCTCTCTCATCAACGAATAAACAACATTCAGGTCTCTCATATTGTAAACACAGTTCCTCCTCTCTATTTTCATGCATTGCTTTCTCATTATCCTGATCTTCCCACTTAAGACTAATGAAAAAGGAGACTAAACCCCCTGCTTCTATTTTCTCATCTTGTATTCACTCCTCCCACCACAGCTGTTTCAACCTTACTACTCCATGAATACTCTTAATGAAATATACACTATTTTCATAGTTTTCAATCCTGTAAGCAACAACTAATTTTTATTGTTATTGATCCTGCTTCAGCATTTGATAATTCATTTCTGCTTACAAGTTTCTTTCTATTCATTACAAAATAAAGATTATGCTTTAGTTTTCTTCCCATCTCCATAGTAACTGGCTTCTTTTTATTTTTCGATTTTTATTTTAGAATCAGGGGGTATGTGTACAGCAGTGCTACAAAGGTATATTGCATGATGTTAAAGGTTGAAGTATGATTGAGTCCTACACCCAGGTAGTGAGCATAAAACCCAATAGGTAGTTTTTCAACTCTTGCCCCACTCCTTACCTTCCCCCTCCTGTAGTTATCTTATTTTTCCTATCTTTATTTCCACGTGTACCCAATGTTTAACTTCCATGTGTGAATGGCAAAATGTGGTATTTGGTTTTCTGATTCACCATTAGCTCACTTAGGTGAATGGACTCCAACTTCATCCATGTTGTTGCAAAGGACATAATTTCATGTGGGTGTGTGTGACTGAATAGTATGCCATGGAGTACATGTACCACATGTTCCTTATCCAATCCACTGTTGATGGGCACTTAGATTGATGCCAAGTTTTTGCTGTTGTGAATAGTACTGCAATGAACATATGGATGCAAGCCTTCTTGGTAGGTTATTTATTTTCCTTTGGGTATATACCCAGTAATGGAATTCCTGAGTAAAATAGTAGTTCTGTTTTTAGTTCTTTGAGAAATCTCCAAACTGCTTTCCACAGTGGCTGTACTCATTTACATCCCCACCAAACAGTATATAACTGTTCTTTTTTCTCTGCAGCCCCACCACATCTCTTATTTTTGACTTTTTAATAGTAGTCATTCTGACTGGTAAGAGATGGTATCTCATTGTGGTTTTGATTTGCATTTCTCTGATGATTAAAGATGAAGAGAACTGTTTCACATGATTGTTGACCATATGTATGTCTTCTTTTGAGAACTGTAAGTTCCTGTCCTTTGCCAATTTTAATGGGGTTATTTGTTTTCTGCTTCTTAATTTAAGTTCTTTATGTATTCTGGATGTTAGATCTTGTTGGATGCATAGGTTGTGAATATCTTTTTTTCTCATTGTGTAGGTTGTCTGTTTACTCTGTTAATAGTTTATTTTGCTGTGCAGAAAATCTTTAGCTTAACTGGCTCCCACTTGTCAATTTTGTTTTTGTTACAAAACAAACAAACAAACAAAAACCCAGCAACTATCTAGCCATAGATTCTTACCAAGGCTGATGTCCAGAAGACTATTTCCTAGGTTTTTGTCTGGAATTTTTATTGTTTGAGGTCTCACTTTTAGGCTTTGTATCCTTCTTAAGTTAATCTTTGTGTATTAACTTTAGATGGATGATAGGTAAAGGTCCAATTTCAATCTTCTGCATATGGCTAGTCAGTTTATCCCAGTACAAGTTATTGAACAGGGGATATTTTTCCCCATTGCTTATTGCCATTCTTTAATGTTTATCATCTAAAAAAAAAAATGTTAGAATTCCGCAGGAGTGTATTCTGAACCCATGCAGGTGTTAGTTTGTTCCCCACTCTAAACCGCTTCATATCCTTCTCTACCCTACCTTCTGCTTCCTGGGGTTGACCCCCACTCTGCATCATCCAGCCTTCCTGTCAGTGTTCCCTCTCTCTACTCACTACAATGCTATTCTGGTACATCTATTTCATGTCCCTAATACTATCTGACCACCTATAATCCTTAAATTTTTAGAACTAGGTGTTGTAAGAACTTTCCACTCTTGTTATTTTCATGATGCCTCAACATTCTCTATTGACTTCATAATGCTGATTGTACTTGAAAAATAAAACTTTCTTGAAAATCGCAGTTTAGAGACTTATGACAATATTGGATTGTCAAAACTAAAACTCTGAGTGATAATAAAACAGGTTATTTTCCCTCTGTACACTTCCTAGGTTTGAACTCAATACTTACATTTCCATATCCTTGATTTTCAGCAATATCTTTACTAATTCTCAACCAAAAATTCCAACTATTCCCTTTATATCGTCATCTGTAGGTTCCACAAATACTCAAGATGCACTATTCCAACAATGCTCCCTTCAAACCTGCCCCACTTCCTACCTTTGATATCTCTCTGAATAACACCACTTTCCTAATGAGCTGGACATCTTTTGGTGATTTAACGCCACTGGCAACTTTTATAATTGTTCTGAAAATAAGTGTAGTAATATAATCTGGCACTTATAAAGATCAAAATCTGCCCAAATGTCATCCCAAACATTTGAACAAACATGAATTGCTCACATATTAATAATGACTATATAAATTTTGTCAATAATCTTATTTTTGTAACTAGTTAATAGCATTTAATTTTAGTTTCTAATAGTTTTAATAAATTATTTACTTAAAAACAACAAAACTAAGCAGATATTTATTATGATATTTAATTGGTTTTAATTAAACAGGCCTATGAGGAGTCAGGCTGTTTAAAGGATGGGACTTCTGCTAAATACCTATTACTTACATTACATGTCAATTAAATAATTTTTTAAAATGAGAAAATAACTGGAATTAGGAACATTGGTATTATAAGCCAAACTTAATAATAGATCCATATTTATTATCAGACCTCATTTTAAATATTCCAGTTAGAATTTGAAGCAAAAATATTTACTTGCCTACTAATCAAGTCAAATACACATCCTGGCTTGTAACTAAAAATAATATTTTATTTTTTTTAAATGAAAAAAAAACTGAATAGAAAGAGGCACTTATTTATTCTGAATTCACTAATGCTATATATAATTTGCACTTTTATTTCACATAAGGAAACACTAGAGTTTTAGTGACTATTTTATAACTTAGTTGTTGTAATGCAAATGCTTTTACAATATAGCAATACAATACTTTTTTTCTCATCTGCAGTTCCCACTTATAAAACAAAGAACAAAAAAAAAATGAAGATAATTGGATTTAGGAACATGGCAATAACAATATATTTTGACATAGAGAAATTTAGTTTATGAAGTCCTCTTTTAAATATTATTTTACTTTATTTTTTCTAAGAAAGGTGAAAAAATGAAACCAATTGGCACAACAAGAGCCAGACAATACCAAAATCTCCAGGCAGGTGTTTCAAATTTGTCCTATTCAAGTTTTTTATTTTTAATTTTTGTGGTTACATCATAGGGTAAATAGTGGGTGAATAAATTTATGGGGTATATGAGATATGTTTTTTCATATTGGTCCCTATTCAATTGTTTTTATTTTAATTTTTGCGGGTACATGGTAGGTGTATATGTTTATGGGGTACATGAGATACGTTGGTATAGGCACACCATCATGGAACGTTGCGCATCTATCCCCTCGAGCATGTATCCTTTGTGTTACAAACAATTCAAGTATATTTAGATATTTTAAAATGTACAATTAAATTATTATTGCTGAATTGACCCCTTTATTCTTATATAATGACTTTCCTTTTTCTTCTTAAAGTTTTGTCATGAAATCGATTTCATCCTATGTAAGTATAGCTATGCTTGCTTTTTTTTGGCGGGGGGGGGGGGGTTTCCATTGGCATGAATGTCTTTTTCCATCCGTTTATTTTCAGTGTGTATCTTTACAGATAAAGTGTGTCTTATAGGCAACAGATCATGGGGGTATTTTTTGTCATTCATTAGGGCACTCTATGTCTTTTAACTGGAGAATCTGGCTCTTGTAAAGTCAAGGTTATTATTGATAAGTAGAGACTTACTCCTGTCATTTTGTTGTTTTCTGGTTGTGTTGTGATCTTCCTTCTTTCCTTCACTGTCTTCCTCTTAGTGAAGGTGATTTTCTCCATTGTTGTGCTTTAGTTTTTTTGTTTTTGTTTTTGATATCTCATGTATCCATTGTATTTTTTTATTTGAAAATTACCATAAGACTTGCAAATGCTATCTCATAACTCATTATTTTTAATTGACAACAGCTTAGCTTTGATTGTTATACTAATACAAACATGGAGGAAAAAACAACTAACAATAACTTTACACTTTAACTTCATCTCTACTTTTTAACTGTTTTCTCTCTTTATGTCTTGTGGTATTGTCTATTTCTTTAAAATGTGTTTTTAGTTACTTTTTATTGTTTTATTAGGTATGTTTTATCTTAAGTCAAGAGTTTATATAACATAATTACACTGTTATACTATTCTTCTGTGTTTTTCTGTGTACTTACTCTTAACAGTAAGTTTTGTAACTTCAGATATTTCTTACTGATCATTAACATCCTTTTCTTTCATATTGAAGAACTCCCTTTAGCGTTTCTTTCAGGACAGTTCTGGTGTTGATGAAATCCCTCAACTTTTGTTTGCCTGTGAAGTTCTTTATTTCTCTTTCATGTTTAAAGGCTGTTTTCTCTGGATATACTATTATAGGGTAAAAGACTATTTTTAGCACTTT